>NW_010266311.1:0-5401 GCF_000690775.1 Eurypyga helias
TGATGATAGTAATGTCAAATCTTAATTAATAGAAGTACGAAATAAACTAGGTGGGAAGGGACCTCTGGAAGCTTCCAGTCCAACCATCTGCTTAAACTGGGGTCAACTTCAAAGCTCTGTCAGGTTGCTCATGCTCTTCTCTAATCATGTTGTGAAAATATCCAGGGATAGACATATCCACATCCTCTCTGGGCATTTGTCTCAGTGCTGAAGCCTTCTCCTGGGGAAGGTATTTTTTTACCTTCTACCCAGCTGGAGTTTTCCCTGTTACAACTTGAGTAAGGACAAACTTTTGTCCTTACTCTGTGCACCCCTGACAAGAGTCTGACATCTACAGTCCCCATCTAGATAGCAGAAAGCTTTACCTAGGTTCCCCATTAGCCTCCCCTTCACCAGGCTGAACGAACCCATATCCTTCAGTCCTCCCATGAACATCATGTACTACAGCCCCCAATCGTCATATCATCCTTTTGTTGCGCTCTCTCCAGATTATTAGTCTCTCCTTTACTAGGGGATCCAAATAAATTGATCTATGTCCATTTAGTCTATTACAAATAAGAATCACTTAATACTTTGATAATTTTTCAAAGCCTAAAGATCTTGTGCTAGGGAAATAGAAAGTGTCATCTCTTACCATACACTCCCTTCCCTATCCCGTCTCCCAAAGGAGCTGTAAGATCCATCTTGGTGTTTGTATGATAGCTGTTTCTGGTATCCTGCATACACAGTAAAGAAGACACATTTTCTAATCACAGAAAAGGACTAGTTCTGCTGTTTATTCAACTGAAGCAGTGAGACTTTTGGTTTTAATATTAAGTAATGTATGTCTGGTGTAATGTCAGCCACTATGAATTCTAGCTGCTTTTGCTCCTGGAAGTATGACAAGTTTCTCTGGGGTGCTGTCATTGCCTGCTCTTATGCAGTAAACGTGGTGCTGGAATTCAGAGTTCAGCATTCCCCAGGTAGAGCTTTAGAGTTCTATATAGTCACAATAGAGTTCTATATAGTCTATTATAGTTCATATAGTCACAATATTCGATGAAGGGAATTCAAAGTTCAGCATTCCCCATGTAGGGCTTTAGAGTTCAATGCATATAGTCACAATATTCGATGAAGAATCTGAAAGCCTCTTACCTGCGGATAAATATCCAGTGCCCTTGACTCTAATCTCCTCAGTCAGCTGCCCAGTCTTATTCAGATAATCCAGGGCATAGATGTTTGGTGTGAACAAGGCCATGTTCTGTTCTCCACAGCCATAAGGCATATGAAGAAGGTTCTCCATGTTCCTCAGGGCTGTACCCAAAATGTCTCCTGGAGAATGTCATATATAAGAAGTCAGTTCAGTTCAAACTTGTTTATATTACACAGCATTATACATTGCTTTATATAGCTTATTATGAACCCAGGGGCAATGACCAATATCAACACTGTAATCAAAGACACTGCTTAGTATAAAGGCTGAAATACTCCCCCCATCCCATCCCCTGGTTTTTTTGTTGGCTTTTTTTTTTTTTTTACTTTTGGTGCTGGACACCTGTGAAAAACTGAGAATTGGAGAAAAACCAGCACCAATACTGGCTGGCATGGATTTTGAGAAACAGCTATGAACACTCAGAAGAGTTAGACTTCCCTGCCCTTTACAATCTGCTTCTCGTTTTGTGTGCACATGTCCAGTGATGTTTGGGGTATGATGCATATAGGCTACAGAGGCTGTATTGCACAGTATCAGCACACCTCACGCTGACCCAGGCATGCAAAACAACTGTGTTTAGAAAGCCACGTGAGTTCAGAACCTCGAAAAAGTTTCGCTGAAGAGAACTGCCAGCCTTAATAATGACTTTAAGATTAGTAGAGTTGATTGGGACCTGAAAATCATATTCTATAGGGACTTGTTGACTCACAAATGTTTTTTATTATGAGAAAGCATAAATTTGAAACTATGCAGTCAGCAAAGTTCTGGACTTCTTTCCAAAAAGTCAAAATAAGTTTTTTAAAGAAGCCTGCCTTATCTTACTTTTCAGCTGAATTAAATGTTTTACTACATACAGCACAGGACATGCTAATGCAGTATAATATGAAATGCAATATAAATTGAAATAATTTTACTGTTTTGTCCTCTTTTGATATGAGATAATTCTGAGGAACTTTTGTCTTTCACTGCCATCTTGCAAAGTAGCAAACATTTCCTGTAAAATGAAGATTAAGTATTTCCTCAAACTTACATTAGTTTTCACACATATACATGATGGCACTTCGTGCAGCACAAGAGAAAAACCATTTACTTTTGGTTTTAGTCTAAGTACTAAACTTACCAATGACAGAAAAATAAGCTCTGGCTGATCCCTGCACTAGGTTTCTTGGCAGTCTGAGAGACACTGGTTCAGAACTCGTTACGCCTGATGAGAAAATGTAGCAAGAAGAAAAGTTAAAATCATCTGTTTTCCAGAATTCTTCACTTTACTATAGTGACTGTTATGTTCTGCACTCTGCGTAAAGAAAATGCCACAGAGACTTGCCTAATGAGTCAAAATTATCTCTGAAAATCCTGAATTTTCAAGTCCAGCACTGACACCCTTTTTCCCCCTCTGGAAGGGTCTCTGTTTTTGTAGGATCAGACATGCATTACAGTGAAGCAGTTCCATTGACTGCCTGGAATGAAGGAATGAACTTGCCTTACCTTTTGTACAGATGAGGGAGCTCTGAGTCAATTCCTTTTTAATACCTTCAGGCTGTTTGATTGCAGGAGAGTGGTCAGGAAGAGGAAGAAAATTGTAGAACACCATCATGAAGCCATGACAATTTAATGGTATAAAACAGTATGTGGATGTGGCTATCCAGACAGTGCACCCTTTGTACCCAGTCCTACCCTATCTCCACTAGAATATCTCTTGGTCCTTGGTGCTTCTCTCTTTTACCCAACACCATCCCCAGAGCACCCTTCTTCCTTGAAAGCAGTTATAAAATAGACATTTCCAGCCTCTGGGAGGGACTCTGTCCAACTAATCCTATGCAGCTGGTGCTTTATGATGCTCAGAATAAATACTTTTCCTTTTATATCTGCCCTCCATCCCCCTCCCCAGTATTAAAGTCGCAGGCTAAAGGCACTTGTAGGTAAGGTGTGGAATCTTCTCCCTTCAGGTTACATTTCTACTGACATCCACGTATGCTAGTGGTCCCAGGAAGGAGACAGTGGCAGGACAGTGGATGCCCTTGATCATTGTCATTTACACTCTCATTTTCATGTGGAGAAGCCAGCTGTACATAGCTCCATCTGTGTTAGCTGCCTTCCCTCCCCACCAGCTAACTGCTTCTAACCCACGGCTATAGGAATTGCAGTTTCCACAAAGCACGTGCAGATTTCCTACCGTACCTCAACAAGCAGGGTTTGAATCAGGGTGTCCCTGTGACTTGTCTCCTCTGCTGGTGATGTACTGTTTCCAGTACCTCTGGTATTCAGTTTGGCTTCAGCAGTGATGGCAAATTTCACCTCACCTGGAAAGCCACCCACCAGCCCAAGGGAAGAAAGTTAGAATTGTTTTCCATGTCTACAGATACCCCTGGTTTTCACTGCCTCTGCTAAGCTGATGGACTACTGAGAATGTATTCTCCCTGAAGGCAGCTCAGTGGAAAAAATATTGATGAATGCTCCATATCAGTCTGGTAGTGGCAAGGAGTGATTGCTTGGGGCCCTAACTTGAGGAACAACAATAGGGGTGATTCTGGCCAAAAAGCTGACAGTGCTCACTACTAGTTTCCACTTTTTCTTAGCCTGGTGCTGAATTTTCTCTGGCCTGGGGCCGTGTTGCAATAGGTCTGCTGCCTCTTTCCTTCAGATGGAATTTGTTAACTGAGGGACAACACTGAGGAGGAACCTCAGTGCTGCTGCAGCATTGAGGAGCAACCTTGAAGTAAGCATCATTGCAGGCATTGCTCACTTCACCTCACTTCACTTCAAATGGGAAATCCAAAGGATTTTTTCACTTGGGACAAAATGCATTATTAGCAGAGTTACTAGGGAGACACAGCAATTTTCCTTATTTTCAGCTCTGCAGTATTATTTTGCTACATATCCAGTTTTCATCTGACTATAACTTTACATCTTTTTTGGTGAGTTTGAAGGAAATCAGTCATACTGACTATAGGGTTTTAAAAACAACCTTTTAATGAAAAGATGCATCTGTGGTTCATTTTGAGAAGAATCTTTGTTAATTAAAACTTTTTTGTACTTCAACTTTAGGGACTCTTATACAGGCAAGCCCTTGTAACTGAATTTTAAAAAGACAATATTGACTTGAAGGAAGCGTGAATTAACACAACTGTAAAATTGGCGAGGAGCAACGTCCTCTTTGCCCATTGAGAATCCAGTCCAAAATTATTAGCAAATTTCATTCTTACTGAATACAGCTGGATAGGTGTAAAACTGTCAGCTAAAAGGCAGGCACATGAAATCCTGCTAGTATTTCACACATAATGTAGCAAGTGAAGAGAATGGACAGGAAATCGACCACCAAAAATCAGAAGAGATAAAGCACCAGAACAAGTCATTGCTCATTCAGTCTATCTAAGGGAACTGTAGCAGACGGCCAGTAGTGAATTTGCGGAGGAATTCATGGAGCTGCCCAGAAATGCCTGCCTGTGGTTTATTGATGCATTAAAGGATGGGAGTGACGGAATAGAAAGATCAAACAGGGATGTATCAGGATGATGAAAAGACAAACTTACCGAGTTTGTGAGGGCTAACAGCCCAGATATAGGTTTTTCTTTCATTGGCACACAGTCTTGCTGTGTTACCCTCTGGTGAAAGGATTTCTGCCTTGTAGTCACTCGACTTTGCCAGTGTGGCACTGATCTGAGATGAAGAAAGAAGGAGCAAGATTACAAATGAAGTAGGCTGCCCCTAAAGTCAGACTTCGGGGCAAGGGGGACTTGCTGGAGAAGACTTTGTCATCTGAATCTGTGGGATAGTACCAGGACAGAAGGATGGGAAATGTCTCTGAGGAAGAGACAAACCTGTCTCTTTTCTCCTCCCTGACAGTGGCTTGTTTTGACTGAAGTATACCAAGGTGGCTATGCTCATTAGTCAAGTCTTCTTACGAGTTACTGCTACATAGACCTGTTTTGGGTCTGTTTGTCAAGGTTTTGGTAGTGGGGGAGGCTATAGGGGTGGCTTCTTTGAGAAGCTGCTAGAGTCTTCCTCTACGTCCAATAGAGGCAATGCCAGCTGGCTCCAAGATGGGCCTGCCACTGGCCAATACTGAACCCATCAGCAATGGTGGTAGAGCCTTTGGAATAATGTATTTAAGGAGGGGAGGGAGGGAATGGGGAAGAGAAATTGCAGCCAGAGTGAGAGTGAGATATAAGAAGAACAACTCTGCAGACACCAAGGTCAGTACAGGGAGGA
>NW_010266311.1:5493-40265 GCF_000690775.1 Eurypyga helias
AGCATAGAGCCGTCTGCAGCCTGGGAAGGACCCCACGGGGGAGCAGGGGGAAGCCCAAAGAAGGTTGTCACCCTGTGGGTAGCCCACGCTGGAGCAGGCTCCTGGCAGGACCTGTGGCCCCCTGGAGAGGGGAGCCCAGGCTAGAGCAGGCTGCTCCTGAGAGACTGCACCCTGTGGGGGGACCCACGCCGGAGCAGTTCGAGAAGAACTGAAGTCCCTGGGAAAGATTCATGTCAGGAAGTTCATGGGTGACTGTCTCCTGTGAGAGGGACCACACACTGGAGCAGAGGCAGAGGGTGAGGAGTCTTCCCCTGAGGAGGAAGGAGCAGCAGAGACAACGTGTGATGATGGCCTGACCCCTCTGGGGAGGAGACAGAGAAATCAGGAGCCTGGGAAGAAGGGAGGGGTGGGGTGAGATGGTTTTTTTTTAAGATTTGGGTTTATTTTCTTATTATCCTACTCTGATTTGACTGATAATGGATTAAATAACATTCCCCCAGCCGAGTCTGTTTTGCCTGTGCTGGTTAATTGCTGAGTGATTTTCCTGCCCTTAACTCACAAGCCTTTAATTATTTTTTCTCTCCCCTGCCCAGCTGAGGAGAAGGAGTCATAAGGTGGTTTTGGTGCGTATCTGGCATCCAGCCAGGGTCAACCCTTCACAACAACACACAACAACATACCCAGTATGTGCTGTGTTTTGCACAGCACAGTACCCATACCCTGTTCTCAAGTTCCTCCTTCAGGAGTAAAAAGAAATACATTATGTAGGAATAAGAAGCAGGTTGCTATCTTCCGTGGACCAGTCACGGTGGTCATCAGCCACGTTTTCCAAATGTTATGAAGTGACAGGTCCAGGGAGAGAGGGTGAGAGAGTAATGTGTCTGGCTAAAGTGCAAGTTAAACACTTATTTCTGCATTTCTGATGCATTATGCAGGAGAATGCTGGGATCTCTGGGAAACAGATAAACCATATAGGAAGTAAAAGGGAACGTGACATACCTGGATGCATTTGTTGAGGTAGTTGAAGACGTTGGCTATTAAATTAAATTTTTCCCCTCGAATGACAGAGTATGGCAAGGTGAGATCCACAAAGAATGGTTGGAATGCTGTCAGTGAAACAGGTGAGGAGATGCCAAACCCAGCATCATCCTGCACACAGAAAGCACTGGCCTTCCATTCTGTGATGGTATCAGGAATGGTGTAAAAGACATTGACCTCTCCCTTGGAGCTGAAGAAAGTAAGAAAAACAGAATGAGAAATTATCTTTGGCATTTTAAAGCCAAATTATAGAATAGGCTCCCTGCTTGAGTTAGTACATCTGTTTTCATCTCACATTCTGCATGATACTTCCCCATATTTAAAAAAAAAAAGAATAATTATAAACCTGGAAGTAAAGATTAAGGTGCTGGTGAGCTATGTGTTAAAAAGTACATGGAAGAATACTCAGCTTTTGTAATACCATTTGTTTAAATACCATAATGCCCAAACATATAGATTAGAACAAATATATTTGGATTAAAGCTCTAGAACAGCCCTGGATGCATAGTTACAGTGGAGATATTCTTACTGCAGATGCTATAATAGCCTGGAAAGAACACCAAAATAACCTGAGTTTTCTGCTGCTGAATTAAAAAATATGATGAAAAACAGCAAGTCTTGCTCCTGCTCTCTCCTAAGCAAATGTTCTTCTTTTACTCTTAGCTCTTATTCTTTCTCCCATGAGAATGATATGGGGCAGGGCACTGAGCACACGTCATTCACAGTTCAAATAGGTTTGACACTGTGTATAAGGTTGGGACCTCAACGGTCATTGATCAAGATGGGAAAAGGAGACGCACACCTACAAAGCAGACATCTGGCTTCTTCCCAGAATTCATTTCAGCAACATGTATCAACTTAAAAATCCACACTACAGGTAAGAAGGGAAGATAAAAATACTTACTCAGTATGAACTAGATCCCAAATCCAGGTCTCAGGGAAGAATTTCCGAACAGTGTTAACAGGACGCCCAGCAATAATCCTTGACTCATCTAGAAGATTGTGTATGGTTGAAGTGTAATATTAGAGAGGTCAGGCCAGAAGAATCTGAACTGCTGTCAGACATGCTCAACACCATAAACATTATTTTTCACATAAAAAAGGAAAATTCTAACAGATATCTATTCTCTTTTCCCGTGGGAAAATACTAGAAAATTTAGCTATTTCACAGCACATTTGACTTAATTTTGTATTGAAAGGTTTCATAATCACGTTAGAAAGGTATATTCCCCATCTTCCACTACTAGCTCTCTTTAATTTGCAAACTGACAACAGTAGCCAGTATTGTCACCAAAGCTTGTAATACTTTACAACTCAATTTTTAACCCTGTTCAGCAGTTAAAGCTGGAGCTGAATATCCAGTCCATTGGAAAACTACTTTTGTTCATACAGTCAATCAACAGGTCTGATATGAGGAACCAAGGACTCTTTCCAGTTTGGCCATGGACTCAGTTGTGATGTCCAAGAAGTCATTTAGAATTGAGGTACATCAGATTTCCTAGTCATATCATGGAAATAACAATGCTTTCTTATTTTGCTGTACTTAGAATCGCAGGAGCATTGAAAAAATCTAGTTTGGGAGGAACCTCTGGCATTCTCTAGTCAAATCTCCTTGAAGTAAGACTAACTTCAAAGTCAGATCATGTTGTTCAAGGGTCTTGTCCAGCTCAGTGTTAAAAAACTGCGGCAATGGAGACTCCAAAGCCTTCTGGAAAACCTATTTCAGTGTAGTACAACTGTCACTGGGAATAACTTTTCCTAATGTTGAATAGCAATTTGCCTTGTGGCAACTTATGACTACTACATTTGCTCATATGCAGAGCCATATGACTTGGAGAAAGATATTCATTACTGTTGCTGATCTCTAAAGCACTAAATATGCTAACTGCTGTGTGAATTCTTAACATTGGGAATTGCCTTGTTTTTCTGCTTTTGCATTTCCTTTTAAACACTTAATTGAATTGTGATTTGATGAAAGGTTCTGACCTGAAAAACCCTGAAAAACTGGCATCAGTTTATGAAAGAAGTAGCATCCCAGTATGCCCTGTCTTTTCTATAGGCACCTTTTTTCTATAGGCACCCTAAGTGAGAGAGAAATGGTTTGGCTGCGAGGACTGTCAGAAAGAGATTACTAGAGGCAAACTGGGACAAATATACCTATTCCTTCAGAAAAAACTCACCATGCTGGCTGTTACTTTATACAGGCAACTGTTTTGAAGTCTAGGCAGACTGGGACTGGAGATACAATATGAGCCTTTACCTGGGCCATAGCCACTGACATGGGTGACATCATGTTCAGAATAGATAGGGTAATCTTCCATATCTGACTTGTTCTCGTTGCACAGAACTGGCTTCCGTAGCACAGAGTTGGTGAAAACCTTCAGGCCCATATCCTGAATGTGAAAGAATCAATCATGTGACTCAGAGCACACCCTAGTGACCAGTACACTTCTCCCACCTCAGTTATCATACCCCGTCTCTCTCCTCCCTCCTCACATGCCACCCTTTCAACCCTGAATGTCACAAATCACTCTTCCTCTCTAACCTCCATGTCTTTCTTAGCGAGCAGTGACACCTGATGTTCTGGGAAGAGCAGTAATGATGGGGCTTGTATTAGAATCATAGAATCATAGAATGGTTTGGGTTGGAAGGGACCTTAAAGATCATCTAGTTCCACCCCCCCTGCCATGGGCAGGGACACCTTCCCCTAGAACAGGTTGCTCAAAGCCACATCCAGCCTGGCCTTGAAGACATCCAGGGATGGGGCATCCACAGCATCTCTGGGCAACCTGTCCCAGTGCCTCCCCCCCCTCTCTGTGAAGAATTTCTTCCTGATATCTAATCTAAACATCCCTGATTTCAATTTATACCCATTACCCCTTGTCCTATCACTACAGGCTCTTGTAAAAAGTCCTCTCCCAGCACCCTTGTAGGCCCCCTTCAGATACTGGAAAGCTGCAGTCTCAGGCCATGGGACCAGTGGGAGTGGATCAGGAGCTAAGTGGCCTGTGTCATGGACTCAGGTCCGTACAAGGAATGCCTGAAGTCATGAGCCAAGGTCATGGTCTTGCTTAGGCAAAGAAGCCGAAGTATGGGCAGGAACCCAGCAAATATATCTAATAGTGAGTCTTCATGAATAAGAGCTGGGGAATAAGAGAAGCTAGCAACTGGGTGATTGGAGACTTTAGGAAGCTCCAGGCATCATTTGCCTTCTCTTAGCGGTAAGAACCACCACTTGAGAACGTTTAGTACTAATGTGCATGAATTCTGGAATACCTCCCACTTAAAGAACCACACAGAACACATACTCTGAAAATCCTGTAGACATCGCCATCACGACTGACATTCACAGGCTCATAGTACAAACCATCAAAAAAGGTGGTTTTGACTGGGGTACACCCCTCTGGCTTGTAATCTTCCAGGTTGAGCCCATTGTAGTAATAACCATATAAATCGCTCACACGAAGCTGGTAGTACACCTGGGAGGTGAGAACGAATAGTATAAACACAAAGGTCTCAGGCAGATGCAAAATAACATATATTCAAAGATTATCGTGGTCCCTGAGCAATTCTATATAGTGATGTTTATCTGTAGATGAATAAGCAATTTGGATGGTGATGCACAAGCAGGATTGGACTCTACGCCCTTCTTCTGAGCTGCAATGGCTTTTTGAGGAGAACTTGAGAAAAAAGCATGGAGGTATACTCCAGGACTATGCAGGGAGGAGACTGGAGTCCAACAAGACACTAGCTTTTGTTCTAGGCCCAAGGCCTATTTGAGTCATAAAATGTAATTTTGACATAATCAATCCCCAGGGTGTCAATTTCTGTCAATTTCTAGCTTTGAAATGTACAACTGCCATAGACCCTTCTTTAATCACTGAGATGTCTGCTTCCAAGGAAAAAATAAAAAAGCCAACAGCAGAGGGATCGCAGGTAGGAATTGGAATGTCATTCTGGATGTCCCTAGGTCAAAAGAACACAGGATGTGGCTTACGGTCTCCGCAGATAACTCTCGCTCAGGCTGAAGAAGAAGGACACTCTGATCTACTGCTCGCAGGGCACAGTAGGAGTTGGCAGCAGCTTCAAGGTGGAGACTGACTTTAGAGCCCGGGAGACCCTGCTTCTCAGAGAACTCGAGCTGGAGCTGGAAATTAATAAATCCAAGACAAGCACACAGAAGTTAGGAGAATCAGCTTGGCATATAGATCTATATCTCCTTTTTCATCAGCATTCACTCTATTCTCTGTGGATCAAAGCTCCTACCACTAGATGATTCTTCTGGATCCCTCCCGTAAAATTCATAATCTCTATAATTCCCTAGTCACCTCCCTCTCCCCACGCCATTGACAGCTTAGTTGGAGCCTGAGTATACGTGTCAATTCTAGCACAGCTCTTCATGTTCCCAGGCACATCAGTACCTTTTCCATTCCTAAAGGCCATCCCTAGTGCAGGGCTCTCGATGAAGTAATTCCCTAACTGTGCTCTCAGCAAAGAGCCAGCTAAGAGAGGTAAGAAATCAGTCATTTTCACCTTACCTTGTTTTTGAAGCACACATCACTGTGTATCCAAGTGCTGTCAGCCACTATCTCCCCACGAGGATGCACCGTGTAGAGCAACAGCCTGGCGCTGGGGCCAAGCTTCTCAGTGACAGTTAGTGTGATGGAGAATGTACCTCTGGGAGCTGTGGAAGTAACATAGAACAGGGGAGGAGAAGCCAGCAAAAGAGATGAGAAAACTCAGCTTAGGTGAAAAGGACACATATTTATCCATAACCTACCAGGACCTTTAAAAACAGGGAAGCTGGATATTGGAAGATTCATCTCGTAGCCACTGAGGAACAGCTCCCATCAGCAAGACAACAGATACAAACTGGAGGATGCTGAGAACAAGATGCTTTGCAAAGAAGGATCTGAGATGAATAGAGGTTGGACAGGGAAATCTGTGCATGACTGCTACCAGAAAAGCACAACATTGCCTTTGGGTCTCAGACCTAGAACCAGAGAGATAGCCCAATCTCCTAAGCTACGGGATAGATCTCTTAACACTAGGAAATACGAAGTTCTTATCCACATGGTTGGCAACTACTATATCTAGGACAGGAAATTAATCTTTCACATAAGTTTTGTTGAGTCACACTTTAGTCACACACCTTAGTGCTAGCCTCCCAGAATGTGGAAAACCCACATGGCTTCAAGTTGATTTCATGAAGTGAAAATCATGTGATGTAGCTGTTTTTGGTGAATGGGATGCCTCTCTGTAAACCATAGGGAAACCTATACCCTGCAGCCATAGTGCAACGCCCAGATAAAGACCAAAGGTCACAAATACTAAACAAGTCCTACGTGTGGAGTGGGCCTTACTTAAGCCACCTAATGAAGACTGGAAATGGACCAGGTTCTCCAAGAAAGATGTTTTTAACAACGAAAGAACCAAGTTCAGTTTGTTGTGATTGGTAGGATTGTTGTCACTTGTAGGTATTTGGAGACTTCTGAAAGTGCAATGAGTCCTAGTAGTGAACTGCTAAATACCCCTGTCAAACAGGACAAACTTTACTTCAAGTAAAGTTTATTTCAAACTTCAAAAGATTTTAGCCTTCCAATCAGTGAAGAATTGGATGTCACAGAATAACTGTGGAACTGCAAATATTCTTTGGCAAGAAATAAAACAGAAGGTGATTACATTCCTTGGTGTTTGTTCACAACAGAGTTTTCATCTTTCAGCTAACAATTTGATTATGATATGGGGGATTGGCTAGATGCTGCAGCAAAAGCAAATGATACTGTGAATGGCGACAGGTCATGGGGTTTAAGAACTAGTACCGGATTTAGCTGCAGTCCTCTTCTTTCATTCCTTTTTACAAAAGTTATTAATGTTCTGGTGCTCAGAACAATGCTCTGAAGTGTAAGTAAATGGCCTAGAACTTACCACCGGAGATGTTGACTTGCTTCTGGCCACTGAGAGTAATTTTTCCTTTTGCCATCACCTGGGCATAGAAAAAACTCATGAGACAGGATCAAAAGCACCTTCTCCCTTCCTCCATGAAATCATTGATTTTGAGTAGTGTTCTGAGAGACTTCAAAGGCCATTGATCTGTAACCACTGTCTGGCCTGGAAAATTCTGCCTTAAATGGTGAAAGAAGGTGAAAGAAAAAAGATGTTTTGGTAGTCAAGGTAGCCCTTACCACATAGTAGAAGTTTGTGTGCCTGACATTCCTGTAGCCCTCTCTGTTCAGGATATAGTGAACTTTGATCTTTCTCTGCTGGCCACAGCTGAGCTTCTCCACCACTGGCTCGATTTTCACAAAGCTGTTGGTCCGTGAGTAGAAACGCCGGACATAGAATAAGGCTTGGGGCTCATAATCATTCCTCCAGATGAAGAAGTCTGCACAGTCATCTGGTGCCTGCCTGACCTATGAAGCAGAAATCATACATGGGGAGTCATCAGAGAATATGAAAAAATGGCAGGTAGGTGAGAGGCAAAGGCATCTTCTCTCTAAAATATTCTGTGGGGAAGGTTATCTTGTGAGGCTGTTTAAGACAAGTGCAAGAGTTGGTGTAAAAAATTTGTGCTTCACCAGCCCAGAACAACTTGCTGGACACCTTACTGTACCCAGACACCCGTGGCACATTGTGGTAGGGAGGTTATTTCAGATTCTTGCAGGAGTGGGACAGGATATGTAAACTTCTAGAACGTATTGTGAGTTAGAATGGCATTGTTCTTAAACAGACCTCTTTTACTCAGCTCTTCCCATCACATCAGAGAAAAGGCATGAGAACTCAAGAAGACAGTGTGATGGTAACAGGCAGGAGTGTCCATCAGCAGAAACACAGGGAAGCAGGCAGCAGCAGGGAACGAGTCTGGCACTCACCCAAGCTGGGTGGGGAAGGCAGGGCGGTCCGTGAGGTAGATCCTCTGGCACACAGAAAAAAGAGTAGGAAGATGGCTGCAGAAAGGGCAGAGGAAAAAGTAGGAAGAACAGTGCAACCCAAACACTCCTGGGGTGCAGTCTGCCACTCCTCAGGCACCGGTGCTTTCTCATACTAGTTTTACAAATATTGCAGGTGTCGGTGGCCTGATTGCCTACTCTCTTCATCTGAAACAATACTGCCAGCAACCACTGAATGCCTCTAATCCCTCTCCCCCATAAAGGACTTTTTCAAGACTTTTTCAGGTATTAGACGGAAACCTGTATTTACTTACTCTCAGCTTAAAACTAGGATCAAAGAAGTTGGATGTGTCGATGGAAAAGGCAGCAGTGCCATTCTTGTCCGTGGTATAGTTGGCCAGGTATTTTTCATTGAGGTCCAGCAGGACAATCTTATCAGCAACGGGCTTGCCTTCCACATTTGTCACTGTGATCTGAACAGAGAGAATACCCAACAGATTCAGAAAAAAAGCCCCAAAAGAACAGGAAATGCTGTGCTTACCAGTACACATTCATTTAAGCACTGAGGACAATTGCAGGGAGTAGAACTCAAGAATAAAATGTATTTAAGAGGCAAATGCTCCTCAATATTTTGAAGGAGCAGGAGTTCTGTGACAGGTAAAGGCAGGCAATTCCCATCAGTGTAAGACAAAGTGTATGTCACAGAGGGAGAAGGAGTTATTTATATACATGATCTCATATGAAAGCTTCTTTTAATGAAAAAGCCTTCGTTTCTTGAGTGACTAATGATTCAGTGGGCCACCACATAAATTATAAACTAGTGGGTGATAAATGATGATTTGATTTCTTACCTCATGCTCTGCCTTCCTGAAAAAATACAAACACAGGGACTCCAGACCACATGCTCTTTGGGGGGCACTGATTAACAAACCTAAAGCAACCAGGCAACTTCATGGCCACAGGTAACCTGTGGAGCCCAGTAACACCTCCCACCTCCTGGGCATCTGTGCATGGCCTCTGTCCTTATTGCATATCAGGATGATGCTGTACGGCTCATCGCCCTTTCCGTGCTTGGGTTTATCATGTGTGTGCAGGTTGGTAAGAATTTGGAATGTACTCCAACACCTGTTAAAGTAAAAATCCCTGGGACTGTGATGCAATGCAGGGTAACTTCGACTTTCAGTTTAGGCACAGCTATTGCTGAAGTAGTTTCCTGCAGACTCTTCTTATTCATATGACCTTTCACTTACCTGCCTTTTAGGCATTCTCTTATTATGGCAGAAGAGACACCTTAAGTCTTCAGGTATAATATAGTTTTCTTATTTCCTCTAGGAGCATCAAAAGTAACAAGAGAACTATGCAGCAGTCACTGTTGCACAACATCATCATGGGAAGTTGTCAGCACAGTGTTAAGGAACACCCATAAATGGGGCAACGCAGAAATCATCATGCTGGACCTCAGGGAGTTTTGATCTAAATGTATTCTCTCAGGTACCCACCTCACCACAGTAAGGAATTCCCCTTTTGTAATAGAGATCCATATTCTTGAACATCATTCTGTCATTTTCTTGGTTAACTGCAACATAGTCGTAGCCTTTCATCTGGATACCTGTGAGAGACACCCAGTATAAAAGACAGGAAGCAGAAATCAGACACGGGCAGGAAACTGTTTCGATTGAAAAGCTATACTGGGCAGAGATGCTCTGGAGGGAGAGCTACATGAAGAAAGAGGTGATTGTTGTTTGTTTGCTGCACAGATCAGGAGCCAAGAGATTTCTCTCAGAAAGTACCACTTTAATCAGGCTTTAATCAGCTACTCCCAACCTTGCTCTCAGAAAGTACCACCGGTTGGCTTTAATCAGCTACTCCCAACCTTCCCTTGGTGTTACCTGTCCCATTTTCAGTGACGGTGATTTCTACACTGAGGCTGGTGTACATCCTGGCATAGCTGCGATAGAGCTGGAATGTCCTGATGGAGACTTCAGTGTTGAGGCAGCCATCCTTCCCCAGCTGAAAAGGAGAACAAAGGGGAAAGCCCATTTTTCTCAAGGTTTGGAATATTGCTCCTGAATCTGTATTAGCGGGTTTCTGAAGAGCTTCATGCCTCTGCTCACATCTTCAGCTCCTACTTTCTACTCAGTCCCCTCCTACCTTACACTCCTGGCTCCCTTCCCATCTTATTGTTTCAATATCATCTACCCTTGCACCTGGAAACCTCCCTCCTCATTCCCCCTGGTCTGCTCTATGCTCACGTCCCTTCTCAAACCCACTTTGCGTGATGCCAGAGCTCTATGACCAGAGCACTTTGAGTCTGAACTAGTGAAGAAATTAATAATTAGTTTAACATTAAATGTCCTCAAAGACTCCCAGTACTGATCTGCTGATGATACTTGGTAAAAAAACAACTCCAGTATTTCAGGAATGACAACAAATTTATACTTTCGTAAGCTTTCCTCTCTCCTACTGGCTCTTTCTGAGAGAAAAAAACAGTCTGGGATTTTTTTCAGGAAATTAATGAAGCCGCCAAACACTGTGCTACAGTTGAGTAGTAAAGGTGAGAGGGAAGAAAGGCCTTGCCCTGTATCATACCCGTCCAGTGACAACTTTGCAGGTTTCTTTCTGCTTTTGCTCACAACGTGGACTATAAAAGCGCTGCTGGCACACATTGATTTGGGCATTCCCTTGCACCGGTTGGCCATAAGTGTACCTAGGAGAAGAAGAGACACAAGCACCCAGTCATGTGGGCTTAGCATGAAACCTGGAAAGATTGCAGAGCAATGCAGACTCTAAACCCCTCAGGAGTGCCCAGAGCAGCAGCTGAGAATTAAGACCAGTTAGCCCTAGTAGAATTCCCTTCCAATATATTATGCTGTTTCTGGCATCTTTTTAAAAAAGCCTGCTTTTCCATTGTCTTGGTGTAGTCATTCTTCAAGGTCTGAATCTGGGAAGTGGTGCTGGGCACAGGGTTGGGCTATCATTCCCTGCTGCTTGCTTTTTCTCAGTAGTGCCTTACGCAAAGCAGGACGTATTGCAGATCCCTGTACACCCCTTTGACTCATGCCATCATGTTATAGCCAGAAATAGTAATGATAGACCTTTTTCTCATTAGTGCCTTACACAAAGCAGGACGTATTGCAGAAAGATCCCTGTACACCCCTTTGACTCATGCCATCATGTTATAGCCAGAAATAGTAATGATAGACCCTTATTCTATACTATTTTTCCCGTTTTCTGTAATAATAAAAACCAACAGCTAGCGAGTAGTTCTAGACTCTCCCAGTTCCTATTCTGCTCTGTAGTAGGAGAGCTATCACACTGCATGTCATGGAAGTCATAGCTAAAGGGATTGTTCTAACACCTAGTCTGAATCAGCAGCAGGTTCCCTGCTTCCCAGGACAGCACATCACCCTCTTGTGTACAAATGTGTTGTCCTTGGCTCTCATACTTACGAAGCACAAACATTCACCCTGACTTCTTCATCGAAGAAAGAGATCCTCTTTGGCACATTAGTCGTCACTTCAAATTTTGGCAGCACTGGGAATACAATGTGAATAAGACTGATGAGCAGTTGCCTGCTGTAGGCAGGTGTGTGTGTGTGACAGTAAAAAAAAAAAACAACAGTTGGAAAAGGCATTTTTGCCAACAAGGGAGAGGAAATGGTTCAAAGAAAGGTCTACCAAGGAGCTGGTTGTAGCATATTGTTGGAGAAAAAATAACCTTTAGTGGCAAGATGAATAACTTCTTTAAAATGCAATAATAATCATACTAGTAATTGTAACAGCCACAGTAAGAACTGTCATAAATCACTTCAATTGCCTGTACATTTTCTTCAAGAGAAAGGTGGAAGTAATGCTAATGTCTCAAACTAGTTAAGCGCTGGAGAATAGATATTATTATGCCATCCAGCCCCACTGAAGGAGAAAAGCAACAGATTAATTGAAATAGTAAAATCAAACAGGTCACTGTCACTCCCTCTATTCAGCTTATCTTTCATGTCACCAGCAATAATGACAACATAGCTGGAAAAGACCAGCTATGAGGGCTTTGGCATCTCCACTACTCATTTTTTTCCATCCTGTGCTTCTACTGACTATCCAGTCTCCCCCAGTAACAATCTGCTGCTTGTTATTTAATCTGTCTCATAGATAATATCTTCAGATTCCTACTGCCTATTTTGGCTTTTCCTACAGTGATGATCTCCATGAAACAGGATGGGCCTGGCTCACTCCTTTTGCCTCTGAACAGATGGAGTGTGTAAGGCCTGAGTGATAGGATGTGTATCCCAAAGTCACACAGCAACTTTGTACCAAACCCAGAAAAGAATTAGGCTCCTAATTTAATTCCTGAAAAATGCTGCCTTTCTCAGCATTTCTTTTTTTTCCCTTCTGGCCTTCACTTTCTCCACCCCGCTCTCTCCACAACTGTCTTTCTCAGATATGAAGTGGAGAGTTCAAAGCACCTAAACTCTACACTAGCAGTTACTAGCTGACTTAGGCAGAACTAGCCTGATTGTTGTTGCAGGGCAGTTCACAACTTTTGCTTACCATATTCCTTCACTGTGAAGTATTGGTACTCTTTTTCACCTGACGGCTTCTCCACAGTGATGTGATAGGACCCAAGAATAGGTTCTGGGATTAATGGAAAGGAGAGCTGGACAATTCCATGCTTAGATGCTACCTCCAACCACTGGAAGATCTTGTTTCGCTCTGGATCCTGGAGAGCAGGAGAAAGATGTACCAAGATGTACTTTATCATGCTGTTTCTTGTCTTGCCTTCTCAAGTTTTGTGTCCTGGCATGTTGGGTAAGTGCTCCCAATGTGAATATGTGTTTGTGCTGCCGGTGTGCTCTGAGTTCCCACTAATTTTCCACTAGTTCCCAGCAGTGTGCGCTGGCAGCCCAGAAAGCCAACCGTGTCCTGGGCTGTATCCAGAGCAGCGTGGCCAGCAGGGTGAGGGAGGGGATTCTGCCCCTCTGCTCTGCTCCTGTGAGACCCCACCTGGAGTGCTGCGTCCAGCTGTGGGGGCACCAACATCAGAAGGATATCCACTGGTTGGAGCGAGTCCAGAGGAGGCCACGAAGATGATCAGAGGGCTGGAGCCCCTCTGCTAGGGGGACAGGCTGGGAGAGTTGGGGGTGTTCAGCCTGGAGAAGAGGAGGCTCCGAGGAGACCTCATTGCAGCTTTCCAGTATCTGAAGGGGCTACAAGGGGGCTGGGAGAGGACTTTTTACAAGAGCCTGTAGTGACAGGACAAGGGGGAATGGGCACAAATTGAAAACAGGGAGGTTTAGATTAGATATCAGGAAGAAATTCTTCACAGAGAGGGTGGGGAGGCACTGGGACAGGTTGCCCAGAGAAGCTGTGGATGCCCCATCCCTGGAAGTGTCCAAGGCCCGGCTGGAAGAGGCTTTGAGCAACATGGTCTAGTGGAAGGGGTCCCTGCCCATGGCAGGGGGGGTGGAACTAGATGATCTTTAAGGTCCCTTCCAACCCAAACTATTCTATGATTCTATGATTCTAATTTTTGAGATCTGTTTGTACATTAAACAAGCCTAAGTTCATGCTTAACTGGAAATTACTACACTGCCACATGATCTCAGATCATCCAGGAATCGTACATGATTGGGACTCAGTTTGTTTATCTGTAGCTCTTCCAGCATAAATATTTCTGACTCAATTCTGCCTGTAAAATGGGAGTATTATGCTGGCCTTCTTTAGAAGGTGATTTGAGATCTAGTGATGTGAAATGCAGTAGAAGACTGTTTCATTGTTACCCTGTCCCCAAGGAGAACAAGACATTTCAGAAAGTTGCTGTTCTTAGGCCTCTATGAGAACGAGGCTATTCAACCAGCCCATTTACTCCAGTCCTACCAAAGTAAGACTACACTGAACACTCTTATCTGAATCTTAACAAAAGACACAGCAACAACCCCATGCCATCTCTGAGTAACATCTCCAGTTCTGTTTGGTAATGGGTACTGCCACAATTCAGCCTTAGGTCCATTGGCTTTAGATGGTGTGCTTTGGGTGAGTCTCCCTCAGTTATTGACACCATGGGGAGTGATGAAGCATATATAACCTTTCCAAAGCAGCTTGTGGTTTCATGTTGCATCTCTTACCTCAATGATGATTCGGGGATACTGGAAGAGGAAAAAAAAGAGGGAAAAAAAAAAGATAAAACAACCAAAACATCAGTAATGTAACTGTAAAGCTTGAAAAATACTAAAACATAAAAAAGACTGTGAACAGCTTTCTCTGGAGACAGAAGACTGAGTCAAGGAAAAAATTTGAAACGTGTCTGTAATTAAAAAGATAGTTTTAAGGGGATAATCTGTTTGTGAATTTATCTTTTCTACAAAATGATCCAGTCTTTTTCTACATATTTGGGGCAGGTGAAGCGAAGTGACTACAAAATCTGAATGCTCTGAGAGATTTTCAGGAGTGCTTTCAGATCCTTTGCCCTCTATAAAGGCAGGTAGGGGATGGGGTGGGAAGTTAAGCAGTTACAGCAGTTCTTCAAAAACATTAGGAGGCCTATCCCAGGCTCTTTTAATTCCATTTCTAAGTGAAAGAGTCTCGGTGAACAGGTACCCCAAGAGGATGCTTTAAAAGTCTTGACTTTCACTCATACTTACTGTCATCCGAACAGGTCTGAACTGGCTGTCCAAAGAGACCACCCGAAGCATCACTGAAAAAAACCAGTAGGACAAGAAAGGATCGTTCACTTCAGCATAGGTAAATCACTTTCAACATACAACTGAAACAAAGTTTCCCAGGCATTTATGGTGAACTAAAGAGTCCCTGAAGAACTAGAACGGATTTGATTATGTCAGCCAGTGAAAAAGAAAACTGAATTAGGCTTGTCAGATGAAATATCTTCAATTCTGACCTCTAAAAATAACCTGTAAAGTAAATACAAATGCTTTGTACTGCCTTCATTTCTTCTTGAAGTTCTTTGGAGCATTTCCTAAAAAACTGCCTATACAAACCAATTCAATGAAAAAATCAAAGAGAAGGAAGAATTTATTTATAGAATTTATTTAATTTATTCTAAGTGTAAACCCTATGCAGCACTGAAGTATAATTATACTAAAGAGACAGCTAACTGTAGCTAGTGCTGTCATTTAAATATTGTGATGGAATTAGCACTGTGAACTAGATCAGCAGTTAAGTAGAAAGAGCTGTTTACAGGAAATTACATGGTCACTTTATTTTTATATTGATTTTATTAATTCTAAGTGTAACCTATTATTTTCTGTATTTTTAAGGACACTTTATGTGACTGACCTCAGTAAACCTGGCGGAATTCAAGATCCTGTAAATGCAATTAACTCAGTAAAAGCACATGAACTCTACTAATTTGCTGCAATTTTGTGAATCTGTTCTATTTTTCACAGACTTTTGATGTGCCTAACCTCAATTATACACTATCTGAAGGATTGCTCGTGGTCTATTCCTCCATAGGAGGAAGTCTTTGTCATTCTAGACCCACCCTTGCACTCAATTTCCCAGTTCACTAGCTGAATTAAACTCATCGGCACCTTTTTGCCCTGGTTTGTAGGTGGGTTTGTCTGTCTGGATGATGACAGTATTATCCACATTCTGAATTGCCACTGATCTTCTCTCAGCTATGTTGACTGTGGTGCCATTGGCAAAGAAGGAAATGAATGCCAGGGGGTCAGAAGTAGCAGGAGGAACCTGTCGAGAAACAAAACCCCAGAGGAAAAGTGGTAAATTAGTTACGTTGAGGTACCCTGATGCCCAGGGTTCTTGTGTAAGATACTGACTGTCAAGTGCATCATAAATAGCTTGTGCAAAGTCATAAGAAGCCCCATTTTTGCCAGCGAGATAGTCTCTGGGAATTTCTGCTGTGGAAGTCCCATAATCTGTTGTCATGTACTAGAGTTATAAGATATGCCCTGTCCTATGCATTTCCTCATCTCATGTACCTACCTGCCTATATACAGGTTTCCCCAGCCATATAGCTCAATTCTGAAGTGTTTTCTCCTGCTGCATTCTGAAAGACCTAACTTTGGGACTTGTCATATCTTTCCAGATCTTACAGAGCCAGAGGAAAGTGAATGAACATGTCTGAGACCCATGTCCCAGGTTGTCCAGCTTGACAGTTATGACAGTTCCATAGGGCATATGCACCTGTGATGACAATCTAAAGCTTTTTTCTATTCACTCTGTGAATGGAGATGGAAGGTCTTTCTCCAGCTTCTTCGTACCACCCATATGTCTTTCTTTTTCCTGTCTATATTGTTAGCCTTTCCTGCAGTTTATCTTTTTTCATCCTATTCCCTGCCTGCAATCTTCATTGTCTTGCTCTCACTGACAAGGAGAATTGTACTCAAAAGTATTTTCAGCTTCTACACTTTCTTCAGTAGTCTAAAAAGAAAAAATACCTTGAACTCGCAGCATGTGAAGAAATCATTCTTTGCCACAGATTCCTCAAAAAGAGTCTTCCGGATACTGCCGTATTCCAGGACGATGTTCAGGGAGAGAGGCTCACTGAGTCTGTGGAACTGCACACAAGCAGTCTGTGGAGAGTCGCTCTGCACTACAGTCGGGACCAGCAGCACATACTGACTGTAGGAAGGCAAAATCAGATCAGAGAGTTCAGTCATGAAGGAAAGTCAGAGGAAAATACCACAGAAATGCTGTATGTGTGAAGGAAGACACAGTCCAAGGCTTGCTCAAAGAAGTGGAAGGATTTCCATTTCTTCTAATGAATTTTGCATAATATGCTAAGAAAGTACAAATGACGTTTTGTCCCTCACGGTTCTTTTTGAGCTGGAAGGCTGGCATCATCCTATGCTGTCTCTTACCCAGCATGATACTGCATCTTTCCACTCCAGGTATTTACACACCTTCAATTACTAAAGTGCCTAAACACCTGACAAGCATACCTACATTTATCTTCCCATGACCTATCTGTATACTCACAACTCTAGAACCTCCCATAAGGAGGAGTGATATTTAGCTTCTTTTTAGATCAATGACAAAAATACTAGTTTGTTGCAACAAATTTTAAATGTCTTTTTCTTTGGATATCTCTCCCTTCAGATAAGAACTGACATATCGTAAGTCAACCAGCATAATGCCCAAGAAATTATCCTGCTTTTCCATTTTGCAGAATATTCCAGGGAATGCTCAGTCTAACTTGCATGCTCTATTCTGTTTCCATGCCTCTCCTTGTGTTGCTTTTGTTGCTTCTCTCTTCCATTGGGCCTTTTTAGTTATACTACTCTCTATAATTAGGGCAGCCTTTTTTCTCCAGATTCTTCCTCTGTAAAAAACCCCATTCCTTCAGATTTCCTATATTTGGCTGTTGCTGGCCTCCCATTTTCTGCTGCCCAAACTGGTCTTTTCAAATAATGTATGACAAAATTGCTGAGTTGGTTCTGCAGCAAAACATGAATCGTACAATCCTTTCTTGATAATCTGATCCTTTCCCTTTTCTTCTCTCACAGCATTGCTTGCTCATATCCTTATTGTTATTTTCACTTGCCCTGCTCAGACTGCATGATACTCAAAAAACAACAGTAAAATTATTAAAACCAACACTGTATCTGAGAAACCTAAACACTCTGACTTACACAGTGTTTTCGGTTATAACTTTTGAGAAGGAGATTTGAGCTCTAATGTTGCTGTATTTTTTGAAAATTGTGTCTGAAATCTGTTTGAATAAAGCCATGGATATTGAAAGTGCTGTCTAGGTTGTGACAGCACAGCAGGTGTACTACTAGCAGTGCTATTAGTACACCTAATAATACCATGATTGCCATTCACCATAGTCCTTAGTATCAGCCATTATCTGGCCTGTAGCACCTCCTCATACACGGTGCCATCTCTCATACTGCTCATGTGTTGATCATTAGTACTACTTGCTAGTCTAGTCTTGAATCTCCTCCCTAGTTTACACATGCACTTTAGAATTCATCTAGTCCGGTCTAGGTTCTGTCATTCCAATCAGATTTCATAGCAGGTTTACAATGGATATCAGTAACCCAAATTATCCTTCAGTGTCGTCTACTTCCATCTGAGACACACTTCAGGACCCAGGTCTCAAATATCCAGTTTATTATATTGCAATGTTCCAGAAGAAATTAACTGGTGGGAAATATAATAAAATATTTTATCTTAAAAACACAAAATGTATGATCTCTTACGGTTTAGAAGACACCGTGGCAATCCAGTTCAAGGACAGAATGCTCAGAAGAATCCTTGACCACATGTCTGTCCGTGAAGAAGAAAGAAGAGACACCAATATGAAGTGGACAGCCTGTCTTCCGGCTTTTAAACTGGCCTGAGATGTTGCTCCTCCTCCATGGCTTCAATAATATTCTAACAAAAGATATCTACATAAAATTTGCATAGGTTCATCTTCCTCTCTCCTGTCTGTTCTCACACTCCTTGAACTCTGAAATAATAGCTTAGGAAAGCTCTCATATTTCACATAGCTTTATGAAGTATTGCAAGCCAAACCGGTTCCTGCCCATCCGAATGTTTTATTGAAGCTTACCTCTCTGATTATTGTGTCATTGTGTCATTAATGTTTCAACCTGTTAGTATTTGCCACTGCTTAAGTATTTCCTTGTTCTATGAA
Source organism: Eurypyga helias (assembly GCF_000690775.1). Classification (NCBI taxonomy): domain Eukaryota; kingdom Metazoa; phylum Chordata; class Aves; order Eurypygiformes; family Eurypygidae; genus Eurypyga; species Eurypyga helias. Next base: position 24,033 of record NW_010266311.1, read on the forward strand.
GATCTCCTGTAGATAAAGCTCACAAAACAGAAGTTATCATAACAGGGTGCTGTTATATACATGTATAGGGGTTTGGGCAGATAAAACACAACATCAGACTTTATCTGCATTCAGTATGGCACAGGAAGAAACACCTCATTGTAATCTGGATTAATTACTGCACACAGTAACATTCAGCAAGGAATGATGTTGGCTGGTGGTCTACCACTTTTGCCAGTGGTCAGGACAAGCATTATCTCTAGGGAAGGAGATTGTACACCATTGCTTCATTTGTTTGCTCAGCTCTTTGTCAGTCTAGGTTTCCCCCCATTGCTGTCCCCCCCCAGCAAATACATGTAAGCCTGCTGGTGAATTTTAAGTAAATCTGACTGAGAAGAAGTTTCAGAATAATCAAGATACAGAATCATGAAATAATTTAGATAGAAAGAAGTGTCCTTACATTAGGTGGTCCAATCCCTCCTTTTAAGCAGGGCTAGCTCTGAGGTGTGTCCATTTTTTTAATATCTCCAAGGACAGAGAGTCCACATCGTCTCTGGGTATCTGCTCTCCTGCTTAACCTCACATGATGTAATTTTTTTTTCCTTATATCAGAATTTCCAATACTATAACTTGTGTCCATTGCTTCTTGTCCTTTCACTGTGAACCTCGGAAAATAACGTGTCTCTGACTTCTCTATAATCCTATTTTACTTAGTGGAAGACTGCAGTTATAGCCCTTCTTAGACTTTGTTTCTCCAAGCTGAATAAATGAGGCTGTGAGATTCTTTCTGTAGGTTTGTTCCAGCCACTGACCATCCCAGTGACCTTCCACTGGGACTCCCTCCAGTCTGTCAAGGCCTTTCTTGTACTGGGGAACCAAATCTGAATACACAACTTCATCTGTAGTCTCACAACTGCTGAATAGGGTGAGGAATCAATTTCCTTGATGTGTTAGCTACACTCTTGGTAGTCTTTTTCACTCTTAGCCTGAACAAAGGAAACATTAATCTATGGCAGTGGGGGACTTTGTCCACACTCTTCCATAAGAAAAGTAAAGACCAATCAAACAAGTGAAAATAAGGTAGCAAATCAACATGTGCATAACTGCAGTCTAAGAGAAGTAACAGGCAATTTCCCTTCCTCTTCCTGAGGAATCCATTTCCTTGATGTGTTAGCTACACGCTTGGTAATATAGCCTGAAAAAAGGAAACATTAATCTATGGCAGTGGGGGACTTTGTTCACACTCTTCCATAGGAAAAGTAAAGACCAATCAAACAAGTGAAAATAAGGTAGCAAATCAACATGTGCGTAACTGCAGTCTAAGAGAAGTAACAGGCAATTTCCCTTCCTCTTCCTCAGCGGAACAGGTGATGAATGACAATGGGAAGCTGAGTGTACTCTAGGAGTAACCAGGGATGTGAAGGAGAGCTAGAGGCACTGAAAAAGGTGTTAGAAAACGCAGAGTGGACCTAAAGTTATTTCAGTGGCAAGGGGTAGGAGAAGGATATGTGATGTGCTACAAATGGATGTGGGACTGTTGAAAGCCAGATTCTACCAATTTTACTTCTGATGATATAATACATTCTTGCTAATGATTCATCCGTACAAGGATTATTCTTTTCATCAGCACAGGTAATACACTAAACTACCTGTGCCTAACCAGCTTGCCTACCCGTCTTTCACAGAAGCTTTCTGATGACCAAGTTAGGACACAAAGAAAACTGTCCTGGGTGCTGCTAGAGCTACTGTCTATTCCCACTGGGTTACTAGAGTGAAATATTGCACAAAGCTTCCCAGACTGACCTGGCATTAAAGTGACAATGCTGAGTAGCAGTTGAGTGGTGTGACAGGGCGGTCACATTGCAAAGAAAACTGCTGCAGCAGCTGTAATGAGGGCAGAAGATAGCTAAGAATATGTCGCAGATATATTTTTATATGCAGATTTGAAATGCCTCAGACCCCATGTCTTACTTCAAACAGGTACTGAGTAATAGGGGAAAAAGAATTAAGGAGGGAGAAGGAAGTACCAATCAATTCCAGGACTTTGGTGCAAGTTAGTCCAGAAGCTCATTCTTATTTAAGTGCGGCATGCCTTTAGCATGAACATAACAGGGCTTTCTTTTCGGTACACAGACATGGAAAAGCAAAAGCATTTGAGCAACTGAAATCTTAGAAGATTATGTTCAGATCAATTAAAGAGCACGTTTCTCTCAAAACAAGCTATTGAATTCATTAGTTTAGTGAAATTACTGATCCCAGAGGACCTCTTTGTATTGCATTAATGATGTGATAAAAAAGTAAGCCCAGATCTTTGTGCACATCACAACTATGTCAGTGATAATTCTTAAGAAGACCACAGTGCAATGGGGTAATTATTCCAGTTATCTTTGGTAGGAGGGAGAAAGAAGTCTAAGAAGCTAGGAGCAGGAGGGGATTAATCATCTAGAATCACAAAGATCAGGATTTAACACGGGGGAGATAATGAACCTCACACTAAGCAGGTGTTACAAGACAGACGCACAGAAGGTACCTTCATACTGGATGTCATATAAACAAATCTGTTGACCTTAGAGTGGCCCTGCTTTGTATTGTAAGGAAAGATGTAATTGGAGATCATAGTTTGGCTAGAAAATTGATGAAATGAGGAACAGTGCCAAAACAAGGAACTGTGCCAAATGCACTTCAAGACCAAACAATGCAAATACAGATTGAAATATCATGTGTATACTTGGTTTTCAAAGTAGAGTCATGTTGCCTGCTCTTTTGATGGCAGAGAATCAAGATGTCTTCAACTCATTCAGACCAGACTTGAGATAGTTACTGCGTTTGCTCTCTCTTATGAAGAAATATTATATACACATACATTTTTTTTCCCCATTCTTTCTGTAGATGAGTCAGAAGGATGGTTGTTGTTGCGTTGGAAACAGATGTTTTTCACAAGTTAGTTTTCTTTCAAATAAAGCTGAATTTGCCAATCCATTTTATCACGCCAGATGCACCTGTCCTCTTTGCCTCTTTTAAACTGGGCACACATGCATAGCAATGTAAAGTTTTCAACTGATGCTGATCCCAGTCACTTTCTGGGAGCAGTTAGGTTCAGTGTTTTGCATGTACACTGCACTCACAATAAAAAATTCAATGAGGTTGTGACTAGCCCACCTCTGATAACTCAGCTAGCTTGCGCAGAGCATCTCAGATGTCCCTACACTGTCCCAAAATGCCCAGTACAGCTGTATGGGCAGAATCTGGACCCTAGATACAGTTAGAAAATGAACACATTAAAGAATGTCTATTTGCTGTGCAGAACACTGCAGAATCTGAAAGTGGAGCTGAGGCATTCAAATTCTCAGTCAATACAAAAGTCATGCCTCTTTTCCTTTGTGTCAGAGAAATAGCAGGAAGTTCAGTGGAAATATGAGCAGCTTTCAGCAGTGAGGCCTTGGATTTTCCAGAAGAATGACTAATACATAATTACCTGTTTCTTTTCTATGGCTCCACTTTACATTTGCATAACACTTAAGAACGAAGAGTACTTTCTAAGTCATGACTACACCTGAGATGAAGTACAAACAATCCACCCCACACTACAATACCTGTTTTATTGTCTGGTTTCTTTCTCTAAAACAGGTAGATACGGGGCCAGAGCCCAGGTTTCCATTTCACTTACACAATAACCTCATCAACAGTCCCAGGCTATATCCTGGCTGGTGATCTTCTCAGGAAATTCATCTGAAAATTGCAAAATGCTTCCCCATAACACATTGATCAAATCCACTCTGGCAAAATATTTTGTTTTAAAAAGCCAACATATCTCTTAATAGTATTTTATATACCAGAGTTTGGATACTTTAGATGAATTTGCCTACACAGCCTTCCACTCTTCCAAGGCATATCCCCATCTGCAAGCTTTTTAGGTTTGCAAGGGATGGTATTTCTCAGAATGTCTCCTGGCAACAGGTTGCTTGTAGTTCGTTTGTAGAGTATGCTGTACCATTGCATGCTGAACGGATGGAACATTTTTCTGATATTATTTATTTTCTTTAATAATAAAGAACAGGTAATATTAAGCATTGTAACAGTCTTACGTTGAGAAGAGCAAACAGCACGCTGTTCAGTCCCTGCAAGGTCTTAGTTACAGATAGACTGGTAGTAAATTAACTAGTATGCTGTCAACATTTTTTTCTAGAACAAATTTTAGCCCTGCCTATGCAAAATAAAGTATTACAACCTCATATGGCATGAAGGAGTTGAAATACCATCAATTTTTCTTGATCTATAAAGTGTAACATATACACACATCTTTGAAAAACTTCTGTGTTTCAATTATGAAAGAAAGTAGGAAGACATAAACATAACAAGACAGGGCCCCCCCCCCCAAAAAAAAGTTTTAAAAAGACTAACAAAGACAATCAAAACTAATAATCAATATTTCTTCGAAAACACCAGGAATAGAAAGCCTGCCAGAGAACCCACAGAAGCACATGATGAAAAGGATACAAGATGAGGTCAAGAAGAGTGTAGAAACAGTGCAAACAATAACTTCTATTCTAATAAAGTTTATCTAATAGTATTTAATATTACTGTATTTAAATGAACTATTTGATACAAAAATTTCATTTCTCAAAAAATGAAATACCCAATAAACTATGGAGAATGTAATTCTGATGCAGTAATTATATTGCTGCCATGCTGAATTAGCTCAAAATTTCAAACCAGTGGCATAGTAACCAAAATTTGGATATTACAGACCTTTGCCATAAAGGCCGATGAACATGTATTTCACTTGATCCCAAAGGACAAAAATGTGCATCTTTTAAAGGGTAAAAATAATTTTTCCTTCAGTAGAAAATCTTTTCTGTCTTCGCTATTTTCCTTGTTCCCTGATTGACATTGTTCTGCTGCTGTAGGTGGAGATCAGCAGACTGACGCACCCGGTTTTTAAAAAGGCAAACAGTAATTGACTTAAAATTAAAAGGAATATATTTGAGAGCTTCCTTTTTGAAATGTCAGCATCTCAAATTTTGGATTCTGTTAGAAAGCAAATTAAGCAGAATGAGTTCCCTCACGATTCTGATTTTAAATGACCTTCCACTCCCTATGGTTAAAGGAGTTCATCTGGGTTTCATGTTTAGTTATTTTTAAAAAAAGAACAATACACTAGCCCCATACGAGCCCACTCACCAATCCCCCATTTCATGGAATACCTTTGTCTTACCCTTTTAGAAACACTCGTAGTCTATAGGTCAAAGGAATATTTTGCCATGACAGGAAAGCCAGGCTTGAGAACTAAAAACATTTCTGCTTTTCCTTCTCTGGAATGATTGGGATAATCCTTGCCAATAGATGCTTCACAAAGTATGCTTATCTTGAAGTAGTTGATCCATGAGCCAGGACAGACTCGCATTTCTCACTCTATAGCATCAGCTAGAAATGAGTCAGAACAAGCACCTAAGAGAAACAGATCCCCAGCTGCATGGTGCGGTGAACCTCTACCAAACAATCGTAAAGACAAGTGGACTACCACGTGCAGGTAACCAGGCATCTTGGTCATGAAACTTCTAATTGAAAAGACTACAAAGACAAGATTTCATGGATAAGCTGAGGACTAGTTAATATGGTCTAATGCACTGTCAGTGGTTCAGAAGAATTTAAAGACACAAGAGACATTGTCTAAAGTGATGTCATCCCTCCCTGCATTTTAAGACCTGCTTTTCCCAGTCTTTTGTGCAATGCATGAGTAAGGGCTCCAACACACGCTTTGCAACTCCAAGACTTCTATTTAGTACAAGGCATTTGTCGGGTGTGTTACTTCATCTACCAAAGGCTTATGGGCTTCTGAAAACTTCTTTCTGGTGATATAAAACAACAGCCACATGCAGTTGTTTCAAGCCACAAGCACCTGCTGCGGTAGCCCCTGGAATTTTGCAAGGGGCCTCCCTCAATGAGCGAATCTGTAAGCATCAGGATGCTGGAGAAATCCTCAAGAGTGACACTTCAAGCAGCAAAAACAAGGCTTTTGCATCCCTCCCCATTCTACCTGAAAAGCCAATCACTCTTGCAGGGACAAGGGACCAAAGACACTGCAGCTCAAATCACTTCGTGCGTCCACCTCACTTTTTCCAACCAATAAGATCACCCTGCAGATAATCCTCTCAAAGAACTTGCATTTCCTAGGAGAAACACTTTAATACTACAAAGCCCCAAGAGAGTTTTACAACCTTTCCACCCCTTCCCACAACACTATTGCCACAGGCACATCACACATGGCCATCCCCTGCCCCTTTGGCTAACACCTCACCATCTGGGTATATCTGTATTATCATATCACTTGACTCCCGTGTCCTGGTTTCTGGTGTGTCCACTCTGCACGCATTTCAGTTCACCACAGGGAACTGTTTTGGAATAAAATTACCAGTTCCTTCCAGGAAGAAACCTAGTTACAGTTCTTGAGACAGTTCGTGGCAAGGAACACTACTGATAGTCATGATGGGTTGGACCAGAGTATGGTAGGTCCCCTTTTTGCTTTGTCAGTAGGATTTGCACTTGCGGTCACCCCCACATTCCTCCACTGTCCACCTCAGAACATGTGACACAACTTTAAGGACTGCAGCAAAGTCCTCATGTGACTTCTGCATTTACAGAGAAGATCTGGGACTAATATTGTGCAATTCCTCCGCTCCAATCTGTTCTAGAGCCCTAAGTTGGTGGATACAGGACACTTTGCATCATGTGATCTGATCAGAGATCTCTCCCTAAAGAAGATGCATTTAGCAATAGAGATACTGTCTCTTTTGTCTCCTTTTAACTGCTCTTTGGTTACAGCAGGAACTACGGGAGCACAGACATTCAAGAAGGTTAGTTTTCTCTGCAGCAGTGGCCGGTGTCTATTCCTCAGTGGGGTCACTCCTATTGCTAACCTGAAAACGTTCAGTTCATCCCGAGCAATATTTGAGCTCTGCAGGTCTGCTTGTGCCATAGTGACCAACAGTAACTAATCAGCAATGACCGCAGTGGGAAATGCTTAGGTAAGAGATGCAAGCTCCAAAGTGTAATATAGGTCATCCTAGTTTTGTTGTGTAAAAGAAAAAAATTCAGCCTGTAGATCAGGAAAGTGAAACACAGTGTAGTCAAGTCTGGATCTTGATCAAAATGTATCAAAAATAGTGTGAAGCAGATTTCCATTTCCATGTTTTAATTACCAAATTTTTTTTTTTCTCAGTCAGCCTGTAATTGGGACCTGACATAAGAGGAGCACTGGACTGCCCCACAGATGATTCATGACAGAATCAAGGACTTGATGAGTATCTCCCTTCACTAGGTAACAACAGCAGCCCAGTGCTGAAACTCATTGGATGTTGGAAGCTGGATGTTTTCACTCTTACAAGAACAGGAAGATACTTTCTGCTGGTGAGATCTGAAACCAAAAGCCAGAATTGGATCAAAAGTGAATTTTAAGTCCTAATGTTAATTTTGTAATTTTATCTTTATATAGCACATTCAAGCCATGGAGAGCATCATCTATCTGCTTTAACTGACCTGATAATATTTTGGTTCGGAAGAACCCAACTGCTGCTGGGCTCATTGTACAAATATATATGCTTATATATTTTGCATTAGTGGACTGCTATCCTGCTCAGCCAGAGTGGAAAAAATGAGGGAGGCCGTTGATGCCATGTGAGTTCATAGGAGTGCTCTGTGTGTCTGTGAAGTTCTGTGTGGCAGCCATGTATGGATGTCTATCTGTGGTGTGCATGTGCATTTGCGTGCATATGCCTGCTGGGAATAATATTCTCAGTGTACCACTAATTAGGAGATTTACTATTTTGTAGCTGAAAAACACCTCAGAAAGACATTTGCAGCAACAGCTAGAATAAGAGAGTAAGTCTAGGTGTGGCCCAAGCCTGTATTTTATTGTATGCATCTTTATTTTTAGTAGAAGTGCTTTCAATTGTATCATCGACTCTAATTTTCAGTGTGCCTGAATCTGATAGGAACAAATCAGAGTACTGCATTCAGTGATGGGTTCCTCAACATCAGAAGGACATGGACCTGTTGGAGCAAGTCCAGAGACCAGCCATGAAGATGCTCCGAGGGCTGGAGCCCCTCTGCTATGGGGACAGGCTGGGAGAGTTGGGGGTGTTCAGCCTGGAGAAGAGAAGGCTCCGGGGAGACCTTATAGCACCTTCCAGTGCCTGAAGGGGCTACAAGGAAGCTGGGGGGGACTTTTTACAAGGGCCTGTAGGGACAGGACAAGGGGTAACGGGTTTAAATTGAAAGTGGGGAGGTTTAGATTGGATATCAGGAAGAAATTCTTCCCGGAGAGGGTGGTGAGGCACTGGAACAGGTTGCCCAGAGAAGCTGTGGATGCTCCATCCCTGGAAGTGTCCAAGGTCAGGCTGGATGAGGCTTGGAGCAACCTGGTCTAGTGGAAGGTGTCCCTGCCCATGGCAGGGAGGGTGGAACTGGATGGGCTTTAAGGTCCCTTCCAACCCAAACTACTCTGTGATTCTGTGATTCTATGATTCTCTCTCTCAAAGCAGTGAATACAGTTTGATCAGTGCTGAAAGAAAATGCTTTGGGCCACTGACGACAGAAGGAAAATCTGAAGAACCATAGAACTGGGCTGTGTCACCTTCCAGCCTACAACCAGTATGCTTGGGGACTGGTGCTGCCATGGAAAAGGAGACTACTGAATTCTGAACCTGTCTGGCAAGAGTCAGATTGTAAAAGAACATCCTGAAACTGAAGGAATAGACTTTATCACTGAAGTGACACCTGCCACTATGTGTTTTCCCCATGATGCTGTGAATGCCAGGGGTGTATTTGCATTATAATCCTGGATTATGCTGTTGTGTTGCAGCCTTCTGACCCTTATTCAGGCTGCATAGGAGAAAATGAAAATAGCAGTTTCTGAGGGAAGACAAGAATGAGTCCTGCCACACAGCTTAGGACCCTCCTGCAAAGAGGGGAATGAGGGCCTTCAACCACCGTCCATGGCAGAGCTGGTATGGAGATGATACTGCAGCCATCGGATCTTCCCTTGGTCTCTCGGACAACAGTGCCAAACCACGCCTACAAGATGTGCAGGAATAACATCGTTATAAACAATGATTACAGTTTTCATCATCTGGGGATGATTACCCAGTAATTAAGGTGCAATCACACACAGCTCTTCAAGTGACGTCCCCGGCCATTCTGGGGCTGCCAGGAATTGGGAGCGGCAGCCACGGGTGTGGCATGAGGCACACGGACACGCAACCAGGAAGCAAAGGGAAACTAAACGCAAAGCTGTCACTGGAGAGATGTTCCTACGTCAAATAGAGCAGGGCAAATACTGACAAATGCTGCGGGCTATATGGGGAAGGGTGCTGTGGAGACAGAGGGACCGGCGGCATGTGGGGGTGACCCTCGGCGAACCTCCTGCCTAGGGTTGGGATGACTCTAAGCGCATCTCCTGCCAGAAGCCTGGAGCAAGCATTGGGCAACTGATGTCTCAGGGGGACCAGGAGCCACCTGAAGACCTCAGCAAGACCATGACGCTTGCAATCTCCCTACCCTATGCCTATGGGGAGGCTCTGGCTTTCCAGGCAGCCGGCAAAGCTTTTCGGCCAGAAGAGGGGAGAAGTACACGTTTTCCTGTGGCAGGACATTCACACATTTTTCTCATTATTTGATACACTTTCTCTTAAATATCTCTGGCAGGATGTTCAGGCTCTCACAAGCCAACCCAGATGTCAGCTACTCTCAGGCAAATGTAGCCGATCATTAATTCATAGTCCTATGATATACTCTGCTGGCAGGTTAAAAGCAGGTCATTATTAGGAAAAAAATAAATGTGCAAACTTGTCTCGGCAGCAGTCTACTGAAATGAATAAACTTTAGTGGAGCCAGGCAATTAATGTTTCCATGTGTAGTTTTCTTCCTGAAACCTCGCGCTGTGCTGTTGTGCCTGCTCAAAAGGAGATTTGGTCCTTCCCACAGCACGATGGTTCCTCTGCTTTCACTTTTCACAGGTGGGGATTGCTCCCAGCAAATGAGTTTTTCAGGCTGATGCTGACTTGGAATTTTGGAATACTTTGGAATACTTGGAATAAGTATTTTGTTGGAGTGTTTCGGATTTTTTTAATGAAACCTTCTTGCACAGTCCTTGAATGTTAGCTTTTGTCTCTCACAGGTGGTGTCTCTCGTGCTGACTTAGGAGCTTAGGAGTTCAGGCAGTTGTGTATCTCAGAGGATATGAAATAATGCAGCAGCCTTTGCTCAGTCTGCTTTGAAATTTCACCTGAATGTTGAACTCGCAGCTTGTCATGAGCTATTCTATGGTATTTATCTATGCTGCTGAATTGCTGCGGGATTCACTTCCCAGGGTGAGTGAGCAGTGAGCTGTATCACTATGTGCCTTCCTAATATGCTTTTGGTCCCATAACAGGACAAATGTAATAACCAGGACAATTAGTTCCTCAAAAGAATTACAGCACAGCCTTTCTCACTTCCAGCATTTTGAGGGAAGGTGGAAAATTCTCTTTCCATCTCACCAGCTCTCTGCAGTTGCTAAAACGTGCTCTTGACTTCTGCGTTTCAGGCAGTTTGGGTTCTGATGTGCTTTCTTAAGGCTGATTCAAAGTGTGCTTTGGGTAAAAATTTAATCTTGTAATCTGTTTCACATGCAGCAAAAATATGTTGCCAAGATGGTTCCCCTAGGACTTAATAAAACTGCGGTACATTCTGGAGTTTGATCTCCACCCCGCGGGGGAAGGAGAACTTGCAAGTTGGTTAGCTGAGCTCTGATGTTTATGCAGGAAGTCACTGCATCTCTTTTCAACACACGTGGCATTGGTTGAGCTCTTGCAGCCTTAGACAAGCGAGCTTTGAAAAGAACCGCACCAAAGTAATTTCAGCTGGGGGCCCTAGAATTGAATTGAAAGGTAGGAGAAACATGGGAAATTGTTTCTGCTGAGTTTGCATTCAGAAAATAAGCTGTCTCAGGCAGTTTTTAATGCGCTGCATTATTGCCAGGCTGTAGCATTGTCCTCTGAGAGCCAAAAGCAAATGTCAGCAGGGCAATCTCCATCGCACAGGAGTGGCCCAGTTCTGAGCCCAGCGCTTCTCACTAGGGTGTGGTAGAAACAAAGACCGATCTTCAGCATTAAAACTTTACAGACTGAAAATCACTCTTTTTATCTAATAATGATGCTTGAGTGGTTCACTGGGAAGTACTTTCTTTCCATACGGAGCTCTGGAGCATGATGAGGAGCCTTTAATATTGCATTTTATTTTTCTTCTGCCACCCTTTCATGTAACCACGTCTCTACTTGTTATTTTCTTATGCTGTAGGACTTTGTGGTCCGCTGGCAGTACTGTTAAAAGTTTTCTCTTGCATAAAGTGTTGGATGAAAAAGCAAAAAGCATTTTTTGCATTTTGTGTTTATGCAGATACGTAAGGATCTGTGAACTTGAGAGTAAGTGCAGCAGGGGTATGGACCACACGTTGAGTGCTGTGATACTGGTGGGAAGTCAGTACACTTTCCAAACACCCAGCTCATTGATCTGGTGTGAGGTGTGCAATTCTCTCTCCTGTTTCAAATTTTAATTAAAATAGCTGTTTATAGGAAACTGTTAGTGTTCTATAAATAAGTGAGATCTGCTCTGTATGCTGCCTGTTTCTGCTGAGTGTAGATCTGCTCTATACATTTCAACACCTGTGGCACTGATGGGTTTGGTTTTTTTCCATATTTGACATACCTGTTCGTCTGCTTTGAAATGTGCAACAGTAATCATCAGAGTTGTTTTTGTTGTAAAGCCCTGGCATCCAACAAAGAAGGCTGTTCCCCCATTCTGCTGCTTGCCTTCAGATTGAAGCCTGAATGATGGTTACTGCCCAGATCTTGTCGTCTGAACTGAACTTGCATGGCAGAAGAAGTGTAGCTGGGAATGTGTGATTCTCCAATACAGGTGGGTGCTTCTGTATTCAGCTACTGGCTCTGGATAAGCATGACCTTCAGGGAATAAGATGTGGGTCCAGTAGTTTTGTCATTTCATGTGCTTTTACTCCTTCTGAAAACATGCAAAATTAAATTTATTTTGAAAATTATAATCTAATTTTTTCTTTAAAAGAGGGAGGTAGCATTGGCAACCAAATCCCACCTTTCCCATGAGTTTGTGGAAACTCTAGTGCTGTAGGTAAACCATCTGCAGCAAGCCAGCAGCTGCACAACCTCATCCTAACTTCTTTCTTGGTGAAGCAGCAGTTTTCCTGCTGCAAACTCCATGTAGCACACTCGAACTGGGATTTGGCCGTTGGGGGTCATTGACAGAGTTATAAAATCATAGAATAGTTTGAGCTGGAAGGGACCTTCAAAGGTGAGTACAAACCCAGTTTGTTTTGTAGCTTTGTAAAGGTTTGTTGTGGCACACATGGGGTAGAGGCAACTGCTTTTAGTGACTTAAACTCCTCATGGAATGGCGGCCTTCAGGTGTGGGTCCCCAGTGGAAATTCGGTTGTTGAGATTAAGCACCTTTTTATGTGTGTCCACTTTCCAACCCTATAACTCCTGGGTTAGTGGGAAGATTTTTCCAACACAGATGTCAATAGCACCTGTTAAAGCCTGTTAAATACAACAACCAGTTCCAGGTGATGGTATTTTGGTGGGATGATACCATAATTCTATTGCAGGTTCTACATTTTGTCCACTGAACTATTAGACACATCATCCAAACAGCTTTACGTAGGAGGAGGGCAACGCACAGTCTGAGGCCATGTTTTCTCTCAGACAGAAGAAATTATAGAAACAATGAAATGCACAGTATTATCTGGTGTCCTTCCCTTTCTTCCCCAACAGCTAGAGTAGACCAGGGAATTTATTATCCTACAGTTTTCAATATTTTGCTGTGCCTTTCTTCCACTGTTTTCACAAAGAAGACGATTGCGTAGTCAAGTAAACCTTTGTTTTTAGGAGATTTTCCGTGTTATTTACATTTGTGTTTCCTTGCCTTCATATTTTTCTGAATGTTTCTGGTGCATGGAATTTTGGGCACTGAATCACAGAGACATGAAGAGAAAATAGGTAAAATTAAGAGGGTGAAGACAGAAGCACTACATTACCCTCAGGTTTCTACCACAGAAAATGCGTTTTAATTTATAAACGTGCATGTTGGCTAGTAGCTTCATTAAATGAAAGTCTTTATAGTGGTGTAGAACAAAATGCAAATAATCAAAGAAAACAAGAGAAACTTATGGGGCAGAAGTTGTGCTTTAAATTTTTGTGCTTTGTTCCTAGTTTCCTAGATGTGAAAAAAAAATGCTATGTTCTATACAATGTTTCTTGTAGAAAGGTTCAATGTGAATTCTTCTGGAAGGGGAAGGTGATTTTTATTTTAAGCAAAACTGATTTCACTCATGCTGCTTCTTCCATGGATATCACTTATTCATTCTCTGATATTCGTAAGTACCAAAGACCTGTTTATCCAAATAATCTGGGAAGGAATAATAGTGCCACAGAGAAGAGCTGTCAGCAGCTGCTGAGTGTTCTTTATTTTCTTCCTTGAGTATTTTATGGCTGCTATCCTGGTTTTCAGCTCTTTGTGACCTTATCTTTATAGCTTTAAATTGCTGCAGCCCTTATTCTCTAGTTATTTGAATGACAACTTTCTGGACCAATTAAGGCATGCCATGTCTTTATCTCTTGTTCCATTCTTTATTCACATGCCTCTTCATACGTAATTCCATTCAGATGCCACTCATTCCAAACTCAAGATTTCTGTTAGGATGTTCCGTACTTTAATGCAGTATTTCATAGAATCACAGAACGGTTTGGGTTGGAAGGGACCTTAAAGACCATCCAGTTCCAACCCCCCTGCCATGGGCAGGGACACCTTCCACTAGACCAGGTTGCTCAAAGCCTCATCCAGCCTGGCCTTGAAGAAAAAAGAAATTTGCCTCAGAAAAATACATAAGCCACATGTAGATAGCTTTTTCCATGCTAGCTATAAAAACTTCATATGCAGTGGACCTGCGAGCAAATGTGCCACATACTTGAAAAGTAGCATTTACTAGAAAATACGTTTTTTGTGACATAGCAATTAAACCAGCAGAATTTTATACTTAAAGATATGTCATATATTTAGCAATTCTTAATTATTTTTAAATTATACTGTGGTATAGTATAATAATACACTAAGTTCAGGATCCTAAAGATTATTATTAGGATGTTATCAGACAGAAAGTGAATGCAGTATCAAGTCTCATGTGGTAACTTTTAAACCAATGTATATTATAGCTCATCAGTGCAAAATTCTTATTCAGCTAAGACCGTGTATGAAATATGAATTGTGTTGAATTTTAAGGTAAGCATTTTCTTTTCCCCTGTGTCCTGCTTGTCACTAGCTGCAGCACAGACATCACTAAAGTTTGCCTTTGTAGGACAGGTAAACAATCAGAAATCTTGTTTCCAGGAGAAATCCTGGAGAGTCTTAGCGTTGAGCTGCTGCCACCTTCTGGTCACAGAATCCTAGAATCCATGTAGGTTGGAAAAGACCTTTACGATCGTCAGGGCCAACCAATAACAGAACACTGCCCACACCCCCACACCACTATGCCATGTCCCTGAGCACCACGTTTACACATCTGTTAAATTCCTCCAGGGATGGTGCCTCCACCACCTCCCTGGGCAGTCTTGTTCAATACTTGACAACCCTTTTGGTGAAGAAAATGTTCCTAACACCCCATCTGAACCTCTCTCGGCACAACTTGAGGCTGTTTCATGTTGTCATTGTCCTATAAACAGGTAAGGGCACTTTAAGCATGAACTGTGACAAGGTTTGTTCCTCAAAACCATCACTGTGGGTGCTGTCATCCCATTTATATTTCAGAACATCCCTAATGCTCTCCCACCATGAGTTCTCGGTGAGAAGATTTTTAAGGCTTTTTTTTTTTTTTTTTAATCAGAATGATTAGTAAAATGGGAAATCTTAACCCTTGTGATGGGATTTTACTTGCCCAGACTGGGTGGTTGGGTCCCAGCTTCCTTATACGTATTAAGTAGCATGGTCTCCCTGTTGTGCTTTATACTTACTCTGAAGAAGCTGCATTTTGATCAACAAATGGACTCACTTCCATGAAATCTGGGGCAAAAGCTAAGCTGCAGACCCTTATCTGCCCAACAACTATAAATTAGTGATACCTTTAATAGGCAGCCGACGTTTATGAGCAGAACAACTCAAAAATAGAATTTTAATTTCTGTTTTGGCTCCCTAAGAGTATTTACATATGAATTCTTCTACAATATTTGGTATTTTACCCCAGCTGACATTGGGAATATTGGCTATTAATTTTAAAGGTAGATTTCTAGTTTCCAGTATGGTAAAGAAAGACAGGAAAACCAAATCCAATGTATTTGTAGGATACTGACACCCAAGTATTTATTCCATTAAGAATTTCCTGCTATTTGAGAGAAGATAGTGAATATCAGGAGCCTTGATTTGTAGAGTATATGTGGGGAATAATGCTCTTAAATGAAGCAGCATGATTTATTTCCTCCGTACTTCTGCTAGAGCTAACCTGGAAAAAAGGAAAGCAAGTCCAGCTGCCACCTTTGACAGAGAGAGCTTCTGTATCTCATCAGGCTGCCATGCACACTTACAAAGCTGTCCCTGCATCCAGGAGTGTCAGAGCAAACCGTGGAGAATTTGAAAATACATTGGAGGAAAATGGGTCCAAGGCAAAGACCTGGCTTTACTGTTTGGGTTGGAAGTGTGAAGCCCACTTTGGGCAATGTGAGGAGGGAGAGGACTTCAAAGTACCTAAATGATATATTGGAACAAATTTTTATTTAAAAAGAAAGAAGAACAAAAAAAAAAAAAAAAAGATGACTCCTCTGTGCCATCTGAAAAACTACCCATATTGCTAAAAGACCAGAAGGCTGAATGTGCAACAATCAAAATTAAATGTCTCTAACATTTGTCTTGACGGAAGACACTTGAACAAACCTGAGGATAGAAATCCAAGCAAAGTATGCTGCCTTCATTGCCTCTGGGGTGAGGTACTGGAGACACAGTGCCGCAGAGAGGAATATTCTGCGGTCCTTGAGAGGACTCAATGCCTCAGGGCATTTCTCCTCCACAGCCTTGCCCAGGCACACCTACCTCAGGCAGTCACACCCCAGGTATGTGTGACCTTGTTAACCACAGCAGGCATCGGGGATGGCTTGGGATTCCTTCTGCCTGGGCCACGCTCCATCCTGCCATGTCCAACAGGGG
>NW_010266311.1:40287-40666 GCF_000690775.1 Eurypyga helias
AGAAAGGTAAAGGGGAAAGGCGGAAAGGCGAAGAGAGGGGAAGGTAAAGGGGAAGGAGAGGTGGGAAGGAGAAGGGGAAGAGAATCCTTCCCTCAAAAAAAAAAAAAAAAATTCTGGGAGGCAAAGATCACAACTAGGAAAACTATTCCATGGACTGTGGCAAGAACAATTGAGAAACCAAGATATTGCAAAATTTAGAAAATTGATTGATCAAAGCTGAAAATAAATATGTATGGTTGTGTTAATTTGTGATGTGTGGTATATAGCTATGGTAACCTGGTTAATTTGAGTGCTACAGTAAAATTTGGTAGTTTACAAATTCCTAGCTAGAAATCTTAGAGAATTTTTCTGTATGTGGTTACAGCCTAGATAAGCACTC
>NW_010266312.1:0-12297 GCF_000690775.1 Eurypyga helias
CCCAGAGATATTTTGAGCACAGCAATTTCAGTGGGTGACATGCATGTAGGACACAGGCTTCTCTGCAAGAAGTTGAATTGAAGGTTTTCTGAGACCAAGTCTAGGCTTTAAAATCCCTGCAGTGTCATGTGAAATCAACTGAGTATCCTGCAGAAAAAGCCATGAAGGCACAGTGTCCACTGATGTACTGCATTGTCGTATGTACAGAAATACTCAGCAAGGACTGCAGTGTAATTCATCGACGCCACGTAGTTTTAAAATATGGGAGGTAAATACCAAGTTATTTCATGAATGGGGAGCTAGCTTAAGCTTCTGACCCCCATGGAGGGTTCTAGAGATTTTCAGTTTGATTTACTCTGTTTTCCTGAGCATCTCAGCATCTCCAAAACCTTCAGAATTTACAATTTCAGAATAGCTGTAAAGTAATGACAGATCCAGTTAAACTCCTTTATATTAAAGCATAGGTTGGTAAATTTCTTCCACAAGGAAAATTTATCCTTTGGTTCAATCTTCATGTCTTATTACTCTGGCTATTTGAGATGCAATGTGCACCTGTCCCATGTATAAGTAAAGGAACAAGTAAGGTACAGAGGTAAAAATATGAAATCTCTGTTCTTACACAACAGCCTCTGAAGGAAAGCCCAGTCACACCTGGAGAGGTCACTGTTTCCTTCACTAGTTCTAGAATACTATACTATTTTTTTTTCTCTTGTTTTGGAAGCCTACAGAATAATTGGGGGAAAAAAAAAATGTTCCACGAATTGGAATTGGTCTTCTGCCCTGCTAAAAAATTACAGCAACTACACACCAAACTCTCGAGCTGCAGGAAGAGGAATTGGGAGGAAAAAATGTCTAACATTCCCTGAAAGTATTCTGAGGTTTTTATGGAGGAATTTAAGCTGTGTATCTGTTAAAAAGAAAAGCAAACTAGTGCTGCGGTTAGTTTACCTCTTACAGAACTTCATATGTTCTTTTTATTTTGTGTCAAGGCAGAAATATTCACACACATCAGTTTTACGCACAGACACAATCAATTGTTGCTTTTCTGACAAAAATCCATCACTGTAAAAATGTTCCATTAAATGTCTGGTAATAATGTTCTATAGATGTTCTATTGAAAAAACAAGTTTCTTTAAGCTAAACTGCACACAGCATACCTGTAAAAATGTGAAATAAAATGTTTGTGCAATGAAAATATGTCTGGACCAGTAAACAATATTGTAGAAAACACAGAGAAGAGCTCAGCAAGTAAGTTTGATCCAAGCTATAAAAATCTAGTGGTAATCAAAAAATGTCTGGTTTGGGTGGTTAGCTAGAATGATATCAGAGAGATTGGCACCGGGGAAAGGACCTTTGGTGAACTCACTCTTTGAAAGCTGTGCTCCCTTCCCGCTGTTCACTCTGTCGGTAGCTCAGCACCCAGAGGATCTGCGTGGGTACTTTTGGGAGAACATTTTTGCATGACTTTTCTTAATAAAAATGAATCACTAACCAAAATTCTGGCACTGAAAGTAACCTGGAAATATTCTGATTGTCTCTTTGAAACGTAAAGATGTTTTAGTTTTAGAGAAAAAGCATGCAGTTTTCCACAGGAAGAACTAAAACCATTTTTGAGCCAGTTCTCCCTATCAGCTCTCTCCTCACCAGGCCTCCCACCTTCCTGAGAACCAGGCTACAGGGAAGTCATCCGAGCAGATGGACCCTTCTCCCTACTTGCAAGCACTGGTTTTGGTAGCTTGTCTCCCTCCGTTGCCAATTTTCTGCCTGCTACTTGAGTTTCTTTCTTCAACAGTCTTCAGTTCTTTTTACTATATATTGTCCCTGGTCTTTTAGTTTATATTTTGTTCACTTTTTCTCTCATGGTGGTTATTATCTTGTTTTTCCCTGTGTTGGTCACTGAACCTTGGCTCTTCCATTATTTCTTATCTTATGCCTTACCTTTCTAGTAAATTCCCACATAACCTTTGAATCCTTGAGGCAGAAAAACACAGCATCTTTAAGAAGGCTGTCACCTTTGGGGTTTGGGCATGTGTGTAACCAAGTGATTAAATTCCCTGCTCTTTTCTAAGGTCTTCAGGTTGCCACCCTTATCCCTGTGCCCCAGTTTTAAAGGAATCCTTAATGTTAAGCTACAAAACTGACCGATCTCACTGGGTAAGGGTTTTCATTATCCCCCTCCAAATCATGTAAATACTTTCTCTTGTTTTGAAAGCCTTTGCTTTGTAACTTAGCCCTGGAAAACAAGGCAGATCTTGAGAGAATCAGAATGGGTGCACTAGGTAGCACTGGGAAGCTAAAGATAAAGTTCAAGGGGACCGAGGGAGGCACAGGGGATTGAACTGGTGACTCTAGAAACCCTGGACTTGAGCTAACAACTTAGACTTGTTCCAGGGCTGCCCTGATTATTCTTCTGACTATTGCATGGTGCAATGGACATTGTCTCTGATGTTTCTTCCTCCTCAGAGGAGGACTTCACCCACTCTGCCACTGCTCCAGTGTGGGGTCCTTCCCACGAGAGACAGTCCTCCACCAACTTCTCCCACTTGAGTCCTTCCCACAGGCTGCAGTTCTTCATGAACTGCTCCAACGTGGGTCCCTCCCAGGGGATGCAGCATGCTCCGGCGTGGGCTGTCCATGGAGTCACAGGCTTCAGGCGCAGCCACCTGCTCCCGTGTGAGGTCCTCCCCAGGCTGCGGGCAGTCTCTGCCCCCCGTGACCCTCCATGGCTGCAGAGCACAGCCGGTCCTCTCCCCAGGGGCTGCAGGGGAACCTCTGCTCCGGGCACCTCCTCCCTCCTGCATTGACACCACACAAACCCAGCACACGAGTCTATTGGACTTGGCACTGTCATGCTCAGCACCACATCACTCTGGATGGCCGAAGGACGTGACCGTGGGGATGCATCAGACTGCCTGGTCTTCCTCAGGCAGAGAGGTGGTGATAGTAAACGTGGAGCCTCCCCCTTCGGAAAACCATCAGCATGCCTATGTCCCTGCTGTGCCCTACATTCAGCACGCACAGAATAACTTCAAAACCCACATTCAGGGACAGGTCATGGTCAGGTCCAGTTAGCAGCTAAGTACCGCACAGCCTCTCACTCCCCTCTTCCCTCCTCCAGCAGGATAGGGGACAGAACCAGAGGATGTTTGTAGGGGCCTTGTGCACATGGCTGGCTTAGAAAATAAAAGCAGATCTGCAAAAATCACAATATATCATATATTAGAAACAGAATAATATTCTCAGGAGATTCTTCACTGAGACCAATGGGATGATGCAGCTGGAAATGATGAATGGCTACTGCCCTTTTCTCCTGCCAAATAAACATTTCGTCCCTCACCACTGGAGCTGGACAGCAGATGCAAAACTACAGCACAGAAAAAGAGCATAATTTGGCCATAAAAACGTTGCAATAAGTGTTGTTATATAACTGAAATGCCATCTCCTTTAGTGCATCCACCCACTCATTTTACAACCAGTTAATATTTTTCTGAACTTTCATGTTGTATTCTATCCTGCCGCCTCTGCAATCTTTTTGCCTATTTTTCTGCCAACGCCACAAGAATAAAGCTGTCAACATTGCAACTAAGCCATCTTTCTTGTCTGGCAAATTGTCTAGTGGAGACTATAACCTCCTGGCTGCTCCACGGTATAATGTAAGTATCCTGTCTTAACAAAACAGAATTTAAATATTCTTTGGATATAAGATATCTGCAGGCATCTGTGCAGAAACAAGTTAAATATATTTCCTTGACATTTTTTACTTTTCTCCAATGGGAATGGCACAGCCATTCATATTAAGCTGAACACGTATTGACATGCTTAGAGAGATGTTATATGGCTTTTCAACTGAAATATCTCCAGGTATTTGAACTGCAATAATAAATATGGCTGCTCCTGAGGGAAGGAAGAAGCAGCAAGAAAATTCCCCAGAAGACTATGATTAAGAACTGAAGTGAGCCAATGGCATTCAGTAGTTATGCTTTGAATTGTGATTGGGATTTATGATTTCAATTAATGCTGGGGAACAATTTTAGAAAGTTATTAGGAATATACTGGCTATACAAAATACAGTTCATTTGCGCATTCCTCTAGATTAGCTATATCATTGTACTGTTTACAAACACAAGGCCAGATTCTCTGCAGTGTAAATTAGCGGGGTGACAGCTCTAGTGTAGCGACGCTGATACTCAAGGACCGAAAAGGTGGCCCCATCTATATGGTAGGTTTTAAATTATTGGAGGAACTGTAATTTTACATTTGAAAGATCAAATAAGAGAAAATCATAAGGGAAGGAAGACCAATCTCCTTTCCTCTGCCTTTCCATTTTGTGTCCGAGGAAAGGCCCAGGGCTGTGTGTTCGGCTGATGTAAATTTGCTGGATTTACGCCACCAAGGACCTGGGCCCTTCCAAGGTTCACGCACAATTTAGAAACTAACTGAGGTCTGACATGGCTGTACATGTGGGGATGTGCTGCATATATATGTGTGTGTGTATGTGTGTCTCAGCTTGCCTATATTTTCTATAGACACAGCTCACTCCAGCTGCCTCCTAATTTCAGAATTTAAATGTCACCTGTATTTGTCAAGGCCCTGTTGTCCCTTATGCCATATATGCCAGCTCCCAGCCTTAGGCAGGGTACTGCTTGGTGGAACTCTACACACTGTGCACCCAGAGAGAGCCCAAGAGCCGAGGTCTGGGTCCTAAACACGTCTTGGCTCACTGAGCTGAATGAAGCTATTCATAAAGACGAAGAAAATCAGGTGTAAGCAGCTGAAGGCTGGGAAATTAATGAAGCATTCGGGAGGCAAAGCAGCAGAGTGTTTTCAAGGCAGTCCTGCCCTGGAGAACTGAAGCAGGGCTAGGGACAAATACCCACAAATACCCTCAAGTTGCTATTGCCACTGGCAACAGGTACAGGAACCTGGCTGCAACCTTGTCCTCCTTTACCTGGTTTACTCACTGCCCACTGTTTCCATTTAGACCTCTTCTACACACACTTAGAGCAGTAAAAGCAGTACAGACCCCTTATTTCACTCATACCAAGTACTAAGAAATATTTATTGAAGACTTATTATGTAGCTGTGTCAGTGTAAACACTTTGGTTTCTAATGATGGTAAAGATCATCCCTCCCCAAAAGAAATACTAAAGCCTGGATTTAGACAAGGTCTTATGGATATTGTCTCTGTCTGGTTTTGTACAGTTGCAGAAAAAATGCAAGGGACTACAGGATTACATCTCCTTGTTTTCCTGTTGCCAAGACTGCAATATTTCATGCAGAGCCCTTTTCTATGAGAAATATTTTCCCTTTCATTTGAAAGATCAGCATATCAAAGCCTTGTGCTGGTTTTGAACCGATACTGTGGCTGCCAGCACGACTCATAACTGCTTTGGCAGAACAATATTTGCCAGTGACTAGAAGAGAAAATCTCAGTGATGCTTCAGGCACAACTCTGTGACAACAATGGAGTAATTAAATTTGAAGCTGACCATTTCAATCCATGCGCAACGAGAGTGAGAGAAACGTTCCACCTGCAGGTCTGGTGCATCCCTGAACCAAGACATCCAGGCCAAATTGCTTAAACTTTGTGAATTAAAGTTAAACTACAGAATCCACAGCTGAGGAAATGGAAGAGAGATCCTGATTTCCAATAGTATCTGTTAATTGCAAGTCTCTTGGAAGCCCATGGAGCAGGGGGTGGGGAGGGGGAGGGAATCTCTAAAAAACAATCACTCACTTAGAAATCTTGGCATTGTGAGAAGCACCATAGCAGAGACTCCACCTTTTGAAGTCTTGCTTCCAGTGGGCTCCACACGTGTCTAGACCACCTCTCAGCAACTCTTGGACACAAGCTTCACAATGTTGGGGGCTCCGTTGAGGCTGTGAGCACAGAGCTAGCAGGGAAGAGGTCAAAGGCAGCCCCGTTTCCTTCAGAAGTCTCCTGTGCAAGCTGCCTTCTGTCTGGAGCAATGAGAGAGTCAAGATTTAAGGTTTTGGAGTAAACTGAGAAACTTGCTGAAGCATTTCAGGGTAGTCTTTTTCCTGGTTGTACCTGACAGAACCACGGGAAGCACAGAGGGAAAAGAAAACCACAGCTTGTGGCTGTTTTTAAAGCGGATATTGGTCCTTCATAGCCTCCAGCACATTCTTATTACCCTGTCTGTTCTACAGTTTCAGAAAAAGTAGGGATAAACGGTTTTGGCTTGTTTGTTTTTCCATATGGCAAAGGCAAAGCTTTCCCTTTTGCTTCCATCAGATCTAAAATTGACAAGGCTGCTCCTTAACAACTCCTACAGCACCTTATTCTGCCAAGACATCTTTCTTTGTGTACCAGCCACATCAGATGCAGTCAGTACAGGACTGGGACTACTGTTTATTAGTTAATCACAGCTGCAGAACTAGCAGATGGAGCACAGCACATTCTTGTTGAAGAAGACAAAAGTAATGACTACTGTTCTTTTCTTTTTCCTTTTATTTTTAATCTGTCATTTCTTTATGAGGGAGCTATAGATTTCATTAAAGACTGCATATACTGGTGCAGAAGCCACAGTATCTATTACATCTAATAGCTCCCTCCATTTGTTTAAACACTGATTTTATTAAATTGAAATATTTTCCTCTGAACTTACATGAGAAAGGGGCATTCTAATTACAATCAGGTTAGCATTTTAGACTTTTAACATTTGTAAGCTACTGTAAAAGTTTCCAAACCCTGTAGAAATTACATGCATATTTAAAGGCCAAAAAAAATTTGCTCACACACCACCTTTAAAAATTTCTTTCTCACTTTCTTTCTCACTGTGAGCTGAAACTGAGATCCCAGCTGAGGTGTAACCCATCAAAATGACTGAGTGGCCAGCAAAATTTGTTTCCCCTGAGAGTCCCCAGAGCAAAGACAATGATGCAGTGCAAAGGAGACAGCAGTAAGACTAGGGCTGCTGGTTGTTACTCAGAACAATTCCCACTGGCTTAACTAAGTTTCCTCCAGTAAAGTTAACAAACAGGAAAACAAAAAGCAAGATTTTTTAGTCCTTTCATTTCTAGCATCCTGTCCAATGAAGCAAGTATTCTGCCCTTGTTCTTAATCCCCATGGTTTCAGGTCATACCAGTTCCCTTCTTCTTATAAAATTCCCCTTCTCTTTGCAGTCTTTGTGCTGGAGCCTCCACACCTCCAGCTCCATACCCAGACCTGTCAGCTTTTGGAGAGATCAACATGAAGATCCGGCTGTCTGTCCCAAGGATCTGGTATCAGAACTGCAGTAACAGTAGTAGCCTTTGAGCTGGATTTCACTGCCCTTTTAATTTTAAACATATACCTGTTACTCTCCTTTCTTCAAAAGTAAAAGGGATGTAATCGGACAGTAATGTTGCAAAATGCTAAGAATCAAACCTAGTGCTACATCCTACAGTGCACATAGGGCATTAAGCTTATACTCATAGTCTACATGAAGAAATTAATTTTGTCAGGGCTCTTGCTCCAAAACACTTCAGCAGAAATATTAATTCCATTGAGGATGGAAAATGAGATCTTTTACAAACGAAAAGCGGATCTGAACAAAAGGAATAACAGTGTGATGTGATTTTTCACTGAATTAAAAGTGGAGTGAAAACGAGGAAGACTTTTGGTCGATGTATCAAAGGAGCTTTCTACATGTTGTTTGGGGGAAAAAAATGAAAAATAAAGGCTGGGTTTGGCAGTAGAGTCATGAGATCATGTGTCACCCAGTGAGTAATACAGTGGACTAGAAGGGAGGGATTTTCTTGCAGCTCTGCTATTGCCCTGCTGCTTGCATTTGATTAAGACCCGTGGGCTCCTCGTACCCGTGCCCTGCTCTCCTGTTTGGCCTTTTCGATAGGAGACAGCAGGCAATAAGGCTCCACCACAATGGGAAATCAGCCTTGGCAGAGGGTTATAAAAAGGAAAAAAATTACAAAAAGCCTACTCCAAAAACCTGAATATGAGCTAGTTCTGATGATTGCATTAACACATTCTCAAGATGTACCTTTATGGAACATAACCTGCAGAACAGACAGCACCGACCATGGCATGCAGAGAAAATTTATGCTCTGTGCCATGATTTTGTGACTAGGTCTGTCATACGTTCAAAGAGCAAGTCATTTCAGTGCTTTGAGTCCTCAAACAGACTAAGATGTTGAGAAATAAATGCCAAATTACAGCAGCCAGTCTAGCTACAGCCAGGGTTGAATGTCTGTCTAGAGCAAAGCCTTTATAAAACTTGACGGAAATGAGCCATGGTGAGCAGAACTACTACAATGACGATAAAATTCTTCATTGCCACTTTCTAAGTCAGCCACTGGACAAGAACCACTGAAATCAGCAGTGGGACCCATCTCTGTGGGCAACTTTTATGACACTGAGATCTATTACACTGGTCAGGGAAAGCAAAGATGCCGTATCTCTCTCTGCTCCATAATTCCCCCCAAGTACCCTTTACAGCACACAGCAAGCCTGCAAATGTGGGTTTGCACCAACTAAATGTCCCTCCATGACAAGAGAAACCTTCTCTGTCCATTTACAGCAGCTTTAGCCAGCACCAAGATATAGGTCTTTCTCCTCACTAAGAAAATAATGTATAGTGCAGCATCCTTCCATGAGCAGCATTTTTCAATCTGAGTACACTGCTCTGCTTGAGGTTACCGGCATTTAGAAGAAAAATGGGAGAGGTTTCCCAGATGCAGAATTGCTGGGAACTCCTAAGATTGAAACTCTGAAATCGAGACTCTAAAGACAAAGAGTCAGATTTTGTCAGTAAACACTGCTGCTCTGTGCTGTCCTAAGGATGTTCAAACCCAGCCCAGACAGTTGGTTAACCAGGATTCACATTGCTTTGCTGTGCCAAACAACCTGACTGGTCTGTAGTGCATGTCTTGAATATTAATGTGTTCTTGTTGTGAAGTTTCATACCAACAATAGTCATTAAAAATGCGGATCTTTTATCATCCTGATTGATTTGAAGGAAGAACGAATCTACCAGTATCTCTCCACCAGGCATTACCCTGCTGCATGCTCTGACATACACGTTACTGCGTCAAGTGAAGCACGGAGCTCCCAAAGCGAGCAGACTAAGGCAGCCCCACCCTAAGCACAGGGGAAACGCTGCAGATGAAACCCTGACACGGTGTACCAAAACCAGGTTTAGCCACCCAGCTTTGGGAAAACATCCCTGAGCAGCAGTTGGGATTCAGAACCTGATGATGGCAAACTCAGTAGAAGCTTGGACCCATCCATCTCTCCAGGATTATTTCCTCTTGCAGAAACATTAAGATTTCACAAGGAAAAAGGTCAGAAAATGAGTTAAAGAGTCCTTCAGTTCAGGCACAGTGAAATTCCTTCTGTTTCTCCTCCCCATGACATTTGTCACAGACACACTCAGCCTACATTTATGTACATACTAATCTCTATAGTGGGAATTTTGTCTGCATTCTAGCAACACGTCCTCAGCAGATACATCCAATCTTCGTTAAACCAAAAGAATCCAACAAATCAATGGATCTACATCCAGCTGAGAAAAGCTCTACATTTTTCTTCCCACAGACTGCTTGAAATTGCTACCTGCTTTCCAACCTTTCCTTTTTCAAGCCAAAGAGAGAACACAGTACCCAGCCAGCCAAAGTACAAAACAGTGAAATAAGTCAGAAAACTGCAAGGCATCACTGAGAGCAGAATGTTGTATGTGACACATGAGATCTTTGGTGCCTCATTTTCATGACAAAAAAAGTGTGCAATCCTAGTATCATCCAATATTCTTTCAATCCACTGATAAATTGTGTAAGCAGAGTAATGAGTGCTGGGCACTTAATCTGTTCTGAGACTGGATTTTATACTAGTAATGTAACCAAAAGAGTTATAGCAATTTTCTCAGAACTAAATTGTTTTCTGTGAAAGAAGCACACGTGCAACAGAAAATGGCAAACCCCTTCCATGTAGAAATCTGTAAACAATAAAGCCAAAATAGTAAGTTTAAATTTATTTCTGCTTTAATTCTGTGTCTAACAGGATCTCATAATCTCCAAGTGTTTGTGCAAACTGGGTTTATCAGTTTAAAGCATCTTTAATTCAGGAATACTAGAAACCAATCAACAACTTGGTATCTAGGGCAGATAAATCTTAGAGGACATTTACGGAACACTCTGCTCTTGAAATAAAATCAGCTTGTATATCCACATTCTCAAATAGGCTACCATGTATCCAAAGTTAATGAGGTCTTAGCAGACAAGCTGGTATAAGAATATTTTCCAATTAAAATATTTATGTGTATCTATATCTGAGATAGATATATAGATATCTGGAATTTATTAAATGCTCCCATTAACAGTTTTATAACTGCACAGCATTATGTACATGGCATGCACCTCCTGAATCGAAGACATCATTCTTTATTTCAATTTAAAAATAATTATTCCTACTACACTATATGATTTAAAATAATTTAGGACATCCGTTTTAACTTCAGTGTTCTCTTAAAAGTTATAGCTGCAGTAATTTCTAATTCATAAAAAAAAAAAAAAAGTTGAAAGCTTTATTACACTTTAGGCTCCCAAATACATAGAATTTCTCCTAGGAGAAGGACTTAAAGGGTCTGGGATGAATAAGAGATATATTTGATTTATTGACTTATAGGGGCATTTATCAAAGGAAGTTGGCATTTGGCAACCAGTCCATTAATCTTAAGATATGATTGGACATCTTGGGTTATAGAGTAAGAAAGAGGGAGTAATGCTGTTGAAATCCAAACCCAGAAAGAAGAAGTCCTCCATCTCCTTCATCACTGATCTTTTTTATATAAATAAATAAAAATTAAATAATAGCAATAATTTTAAAAGTATATTATTACCACCAAGTTTGGAAATGAGTGTAACTAATGTGGAAGCAGGAGCACAGTTGTTAGGAGTGGTAATAACTAGCCAGAGACCCGGAGTGACTACCCAGCACAAACAACTGCCCTGATAGCAGCTATGTGAGACAGACACATTATTATCCTCAGAGGTATCCCCAGGCCTCGAGGTTAAAAAGGGTTTGAGCCAATTTCTGAATGTATTTCTTACCACTTATGCATGCTTTTAGCTGTTTGGAATTGCTCTCAGAGAAGGCAATCCTTGAAGGAGCCTTAAACAGCGTGGTCTTCCAAACAGCCCAAATCAATGGCTCTGAGAAGGGAACCATCATCCTGTCACAGACTCAGTGGCAGATGCTTGGCTAATTCACTCTTGAAAACCTCCAACAACAGAGAGTCCCATCTTCCCTAAGCAATCAAATCTGATTTTCACCCTATCTTTGTGAGAAGAAGACTTTTTGTTGTAGACTCAACCTGGAACCGGTAAGGCAAGCACAAAGAGCATTTGGCTTTGTTTTGTTTTACCCTTATTACATATTTGCAGGCCACCCCGAGATGTCATCGCATCCATGCACATGGATGTGCGTCACTGAGTGGGAGAAGAACTCTCACAAAAGCAATACAGTTCATCCATTTGAAAGATGCTGCCTCTTCCCTTTCCCCGGTATCTGTCAAGGTCACACTGATCGCAGAGAGCTCAGGAGATGTGCATCGACAGTAGCATCCAAAAACTCAGCTTGTGCCATGACCTCAGCAGAGAACCTGCAAAAGGCTTCATTTTAAAGCCATTTACCAAGTTTTTCTCTAGAGGCATTTTCAAAAGGTCAGGACCCTTTCAAGTGACTCAGCCCGGGAACCCCAAAATGCAGCTCCTCGGAATGACACATCGCCCTGGAGAGTGCCAGCCAGAGAGTATATGATACATGCCCAAGGAAGTCGACGTTCATTGAGGCAATTAAATATTATGCTTTATATTGCTGTCACTTGTAATCTAGTTAGACTGGAAATGAAGAATAAGTCATCTATGAAATTGCTATGATAAACATCACAGAAACTGAGCGGAAAGATTCACAATAAAGTACTAAGTTGCTATTATCTCGATGGCAGGTCTGTCCTCTTACAGAGCGGTGAGTAATAACTCTTTCACATTTGCAAAAGAAAGCAATATTTGCACTGCACGGATGTGTCCTGTTAGTTTGAAAATAATGTCAATAAGGTGCTCTCCTCAGAAACATCTCCACCATCCAATTGTTTCCCAATCACAATTCATTTGCTCAAGGACTGCACTCTGCTAGAGAGTAGGAATGATCCTGCTTTCATAATTACTACTCCTATGTGCAAACATTGACAGCACACAGACAATTCTGGCTGATTTAGCCAAGTGAAAGGTTAATGCTGGGTAACTGCAGTCAGAATATTTCTTCCAGCGGTTCCGTGTGC
>NW_010266312.1:12328-15548 GCF_000690775.1 Eurypyga helias
TGCTCCTGGGCTACCGTTAAGCCATTGTGCCAGGTTGTGGCTAGACGTGGCTTCAGAGAAAGGCAGTGCTGAGGCACGGGGACGTTAGCTTGCTTACACCATGACTACTTTGACACTGCACGACAAAATCCCTGCTCTTGCACACTGCAAATCCCCAACAGTTCTGCATCCCTGTTTTGTTCTGAACTGTACCTCTCTGGCACTCCAGCAAAAGTGATTTAAGACCAAAATAGTTATGTTTTATTCACTCCAAGAGGAATTGCAGTCAGAGACAAAACATTTTATCAATTATCGCTTTTTCTTGGCTGTGAACTCAAACACAGCACTCCTACAACAACAAGGCAGTTACTGTCTTAAGCTCTTCAAGATGCTCCATCCAAGGGAAAGCACGCAAGTGAGTCAAGGTCCAAATTTCCTGATGGGCAGTCATTGATCTTTCTAAACTTTTAGGGACATCATTGGAACTTGCAGGGTATTTATCATGTCTGAAACATAACTGATAAAAAGATTAAACCGAGTGATTTAAAGCAAAATACAAGTTCTTGTGCTACCCCAGACTAGAAATAAGCTGAATCAGCAGTCATCTGGACAGACAGATACATATGCACGCACGCTGGCAGAACTCCCATATTACGTGCTGCAGGCACGTTATTCGCATTCACACTAGAGCTATATTCACCTGAGACCCACACTGAATTTCAGCTGCTGACTTCTTAGGATGCTAAATACAATCCTGGCCTCAGGGAGGTGAAGGATCTGTTGGGAATTCATTCTACTCAACATCTGTGCAGGTGACGCGTGATCTAGGGTGCCCCGTGTGTGATGGTTTGGAGGGGGCTGATCTTTAGAGAACATTATCCAGCCCTAACATGCTGGTTTTAGTCGGGACGGAGTCGGCACCTCGCCTGCCAGTGCTGGGTTGGATGTTCAAAGGAAGGGTCTGTTCTACATCACACAACCGATGCTACCTGGAGTGAATGGGTCGCACTGATGACACGACGACCTTGAATAGGAAACCTCAGATGCCCAGGGATCTTGGAAGTGAGCATGGACTGGCCAGAAGGCAAAGATTTTGGAACGTCACCAGAGGAGGAGGGAGTAGGTGAGTGAGTGTGTGGTACTTAGTTACTGGCTTGAATTAAACCACGACACCTCTGGGGTAAAAACTAAAATCATACTTCTGTATCACATCTCACACTAAGCAGCCAAAACAGGATACGGCTGAACTACTGCTTACTCCTGGTCTGCATTCTGAAAGGGAGAAGCTAAATCAGACACTGCCTCTGAAATGTTTTAAACAAAAATAAACAAGGGGAGAGGTGTAATATTTTCCTACATTTATGAAAACTCTTGGTATCTTTTCAAGGAGGCCATAGGGTTCGATAAAAGCTTCAATTGCAATAGGTGCAGGTGGTCACCTGGTGTATCAGTTGTTCTCTCCTCCAGTGAGATAAGGCGAAGGGAATTGAAACTGCTGATGGGCATGCACATGAATACATCAGACAGCCACGAAGTTGGTTCTCATGTACACGTACTGCAGCACAGCTGTGAGCGAAATGAGTGGTTCTTTTTTTTTTAACAGTGGTCCTATTTACTCTGTCATCAACCCAGTATTTTTTTATCATTCTTCCATAACCACTGATAATTACCTAATATATTTTGTAAACTGCAAGTCCATTTTCGGAGCAGAAATGGCACTTAGACACGGATTGACTCCAATTGGCTTCGCCGTCTGCTCCACAGAGGAACGGCCAGCGTATGACTTTTAATCTCATATGAAACAAAAAGATTAAACTGTCAATATTAGGATGAGCCACCATGACGGCTGCCCTGATGGAATGGCGCTTCCGAACTGCTCCTGATAATATGTATGCAAGGAATAGATTTTTCTTTATAATGCATGTAATTAGAGTACAGGACAAAATGTTCTGTTCAAATTCATGACATGCACAACTAATAGAGAAGGAGAGAATGAGGCCCTTGGCTATTTATTTGCATGAAAAGGCTTCAATATAGGCTATACTTTAGAGAAATTAGTTTTTAATCTAGGTGACTAGATGAGATTTTGACCCTGAACTGTTTTTGAGTTGACCTGAGAGAATTTATGCAGAAATAAATGTGATGCCCTGGAAGCCAGATGGGTGTCGCTTTTTTCATTAATTTTTGAATGTCTCGTGTAGTCAAGAGGAGCAGAAAATCGCTCCTTTTAAAGGCTCACCTTATGTGAATTTGCTTTGATGAGACACAATCAAAAAAAGCAGATAGGAATCTTAGCAAAAAAAAAATTTGGGCGTTGAAGGAGTTAGATACATTGATTCAGCAGCGATTCCCCCTGCTTGACCTGTATAAAAGAGAAACCTACAACTGTGGCTTTCTATGAATACATTAAGTAGGGCAACTTACTCTTCCAGCACAAGTCTGTTACAGAGAACTACTGTTCTACAATTTTAATAATAACTGATCCAACAAGTCCTTGAAGGAGGGTTTCAGAACACAACTACTTTTTAAATAGTGACACCCCCTTAATAGCTGATACAGGAAACATATGGGAACTGCAGGTGAAGATTCTGTACTGGGTCAGGGTACAAACCACACATCCCCAGGGAAGAGATACTCCAAGCATGTCAGACATGGACCTGCATCTCCACGGCTTCACACCTTGATGAGTCGTTAACAGCATGAAGTTGGGACAATTCTTTCTAATGTGTCAGACCACTGAATGATTGTTCTTTCTACATTTTATTAGTAACTCCTAGCTTGAAGTCAGAACTTCATGTTATTTTTATACAAAAGCAATCTGTTAAATAATTGCCAGGGACTGGGGAAGCACCTTAGTCACTGCTGATGGTGGTCGGGGTGGTGAGTGACGCTGGGCACTCACCAGGGCTGGGTTTGGCTTACCTGTTCCTTTTCACCCAGCACTGCATACGAGCTCCAGGAGAGACCCATAACCCCCCACATCCAGCATTCCTCAGCATCCCACCACTGGGAGTTAAATGCCCTTTTCTGCTAAGGGGAGGCCTGGCCACCACTGGAACTAGCAGTCACACTCCTCCAGACAGGGAAGGAGCAACGTAATGAGCACACAAGCCTCAGAGCAGTAAAGGACATGGAGCCATAAATTATTTCTGTAAAAATCACCACATTAATTAGTGAGAATATATAATTTCTTTATGGTTTTAGGCTTTGAGGAGGGCAAAGAAGAAAGCATCTTTGATAG
>NW_010266312.1:15602-23106 GCF_000690775.1 Eurypyga helias
GAGGATTTCTCTTCTAGCTGATGAAAAGGGTGTTTCTGTGAGCAATTGCAGAGGTTGGAGCAGGCCAGAGACATTTTGGACTTTGCCAAAGGCTTGGGCAGTTTGAAAGACATTCTATCAAAAAATTTCTGTTGTAATTGTTAAATCTTCTTTTTAGGAAACCCAGCTTCCAGCCTTTGCTCTGCCATGATGTCCTGTGAAACATAAGGTATGCTGCTTACAGTATCCATGCTGCACAGTCCTGCTTTCAAATATAGGAACAGTAGCCACTGACTAACATCAGTAATAACTCAGAGGGGCTGCGAAGTGCCAGGTGCTACAGTAGTGGAAGGAGGGGCAGGAGGCAGAGGTAGATAACCCTTACTACTGTGCTCCCTCATCTGCAAATGTTCTATTTTTGGAGTGCACTCGGAATTCAACACCATATAAAACTGCCCTAATCCTGGTTACTGCTTGTCATAACTTTTGGTAAGAAGAGCTGGTAGACACACAGCTCATTAGATTAAACTGAAGGAATCTATCAATTTCTTTCATCCCACAGCCATCATGCTGTTTCCCTGCAGGGTTTGGAAACAGGTAAATTTGCTGATGTGAACACTTTTCTGCTAGCAAAAATTCATCTGCCTCTAGATTTGATGTTGTGTCTCTTTTCTCAGAACTGAGGCTTTTTTTTTTTTAAACCTTGGTCCATAAATGCCTCTCCAGTCTATATCAAATAGCAAAGCAAAGACATGGACTCAAAAAAACCTGCACCCTACTATTAAACAAGGGAAACATGGAGACAATTTTGTAGCTGTGCATTTAAGAAAGCCTGGGAACGTGATAAAAATAATTGGCCTTGGGTAAAACTTCAGGTGCAAAACCTTCAAGCAGGTAACACAAATTGCAACCTGCTCTACTGCCAAACCTGAGAACAGGAGTGTTCACAGTGAAACCTTACATCATCCAGGCTTCACCCAGTCAAGCAAAGGGTTAGGCCATTTCAAAATATCTCTACCAACTCTACACAAGTTGCACATAAGTACCTGGTGAATTGGATTACTTGTCAAGTTGTTTTCATACTCATTTCCATGCCATTAACAAAAATGCTGATATTCATCACTTACCAAAAGACTCTTCCAAACCAAGTTCTTCTGGATGCTCAAATAAACGAATGCCTTCAGGAATGACTATATTTCCAGAGAAATGTGACAATTTTCATTCCCTTTACCAACTTCATCCTCCACCATTGTCAACAGCTTTTGCAAATATATACATTTTTTTTTCAGCCTGGAAAGAAAAAAGCTTATTAAAAACTCCATATTTGTGGAGAAAATAACACAATGATTCTGGAACACAACATTATGAAGATGAGCTGAGGAAGGGGAGATAAGTGCTGAAAAGCGGTTTTGCCTTCTTGCAAAATTAGGTCATGGCTTAAATAAGAAAAAAACCCCAAAGTAAAGTAACCTCAAAAAATAGCATGAAAGAAAGGTGAAGAGAAGGAATAGAACTGAAGCATAGACTATCTGAAGTATGTGAATTGAGAAAAACAAAAAAGACCACTGAGATATGCTGTTCAGGTGTAGCAGGCCCCATGGCTGTCCAGGGTAAGAAGTTTGACTGATTTCGGTTAACCCATGGTGTCTCTTACAGCACACATCCAGTTCTTCAGACTGCCCCTCTGGGTGAGTTTAGATTTTATGACAGTATCTCACCTGCTCAGATAACACTTGAAAAGTCAGTTCAGCTGAGCAGTCCCCATCACCCCGGGGAACTAAGAGCCAATATGAGAAAAGGGACCTTGTTTCAGTGCTGACAGAGACCTTTGGTGGCTGCAGCTTCCCAGGTCAGTGCTCACCCTCTATTGCTCTAGAGAGGAATTAAAACACCTGAAGTTATTTAGGACCAAATCCAGATTGTGCTGAAACTGATGGACATTTCCCTTTGACCTGAGCCTGCTTGTGCCAACCTGTGAAGGATGCTATCCTGGGTGGAAAAAAACCCTTTCCTGAGTGCTGAGCATATCTGTACAGCACCCGACACATCTGGGTGGTGTATTTCCTGCAGCCACTGTGCTCGTGCTGCTTCATGCAGTTGGATTTTTGTTTTTCTAGATTGTCTTGGCTAGTGAAAACGGGAAAATGCAGACAGGAATGCATTTGGAGAATGGCAATGAGAGGCCATAAAGAGTTTGCTATTATAGTTTGTACATTCCTTGTATCCACAGCTTGCTTTATGGGCTAATTACTATGCAGACTCATGTTTGGTTTCTGAGCAGTTGGGAAACTAGTTGGAAGGTGTATGCTGAAGCTACACTGTCTCATTATGCTACTTGCTTCCTCAGTTGGAAAAATCATCTCTGACAAGCCACTTTCCTGGGTGCAGAGCTCAAAAGACGCCAAGAGGCTTGGGGCTCGATGAAAGGTATTTGATGTCAATAGCATTTGACATATGCGGGTTTGATATGTTCCTGGCTTCTAAGTGATGCCAAAAATGCAGCTTATGAGAATAATATAAAGACAGAGGACAGAGATCTAACCTCCCTCAGATAATTGCTCTGAGTTGTTGCAAGGTGACCTTCATCCCCACACAGACAGCTTACTGGTGAGAGTGCAAAAACGTTTATCTCTCCCCATTTTCCACGGGCACCTCAGAGGCAGTCAGTGCTGCCGGAAAAGCACTGATGACCCTGTGTCTGCTGTGCGAGTAGGTTAGATGGTAGCCTTTATATGAGCACAAGGGTAGCCAACCTCGGATTTCCCAAACAGTCACTGCCTGCAACACTTTGTAGTCCCCTCAGTAAGACCAAAAAAATGAGGTTTGTAAGCAGAAACAGTCCTGCAGCATGAAACCTTCCAAAGGCATAAACCCACCCCTCCATCAGCCTCCTCCTGCTCCTGGGCACGCATCAGGGCACCTGGGCACAGAGAAACAGGTGCTAAAGGCCAACACTGCTCCTTTTTCCTCGAAAAGCAGGAGATGAGGCTTTCAGGGGTACAATCCTACAGCTTTGTCCTGTCCTTCACTCCCTGGTAAGCCCAGCTCATGTCTGCACCCCCTTTCAAAGGCATGATTGACTGCAATTAAGCAAGGCCTGGACTGGGCCATTAGCTGATTATAATTAAATTAGAGGTGAGGCAGGACATTAATAATATGAAAACACCCAGCGCCTGCTCGCTGAGCTGGAGGCTTGCTCTTCCCCCTGGCAGTCATGCAGAGACCAACCCTGACATCGACACGAAGGGCTCCGTTTCCCACTGCCCTCCCGCAGCATGGCAGTCACTGCCTCTCCCTGGGGACCGGCACAAGGCCGAGGAAACTTGCTGGGGCATGGCATGGAAGGAGGAAGCTGGGTCTCACTGATCTCAGTGCTCAAGGGAAGACATCCTGCCTGCCAGCTCTGTATCAGCACTGCTCACCCTACTAAACGGCCCTGGGCAGCACCAGCGCAGCTCAAGGCAGAGCTGACCACCCTCATGGCTACTGAAACCATTGCCGTGACTCTAGATGGGAAGGGCAGGCCTGCAGTTCTCTCTTACCTGCAAGGCTCCAGCCTCCCAGTCGTTCAGCTGGGCCTCCGTGGCCATGCCGGTCCCTACCATCACCATTGCAACCACAGGGCTGGCCAGCATCTTGACTCCACACCTGCTGTGAGGAAAAGGCCTTCAGGGAGCCTGAGGTAGACATGAGCTCCCCATCATGGAGCAGAGGGCTCTACAGCAGCGAGAGAAACCCCCCCAGCAAAGGTGGCATTTATTATTTCACTGTCCCAGACACCCACTGCTGAATTTGTTCTGAAGTTCTCGTTGCATCTTCCGCACAGCCCCTCCTGGGCGTACCTGTGGCCAGGCAGGAGATGCCAGTGCCCAACACTCTCCACAGGCTCTTCTGTGGCAATTTTAGCACAGAAAACCCATGGCAGGAAAAATGAGATCACTCCTCACGATGAGGGTGAGGGACAGCGGAGGGCGCCCACCACCGGGACAGCACGAGCTGCCCGCCCAGGCTCAGGTAAATGAATAGTTGTAATATGCACAGGAAATCACACAGAATCTGGTTGTCTGGACATTTCCATGAAATTTTGCTCCAAGGTAAAAAACTGCTTTCCACACCACACTCCCAAATATAGAAATAAAGAAGAAAAACAAGCTTCTCTTTCACTGATTCATTTTCCCCGGTGTCAGAGCAGCACATAGCCACAAGTCAGGAATATTAATGATGCTCCGGCTGGGCTGGGCGGCACTGCACGGCCCCAGAGCCCCTTATCGACACGTGCATCAAACACCAGGAGGGAGAGGGAATAGGTTTGTGCCTGCCTCTACTCACTGAGTGTTTTCGGAGGTGCATTCTTTCTTTCAGATGTGCAGGAGTGACTTACCTCTCCCCAAATGTCATCAGTTGCAGCTGGTTCTCAGCAAACTGTTTTGCTGTTTAATGAGACCAACTTCCATGCTTGCTTAGACTTTGCATCTCCTACTGTCAGGGCCAAAATTCATCTGTCCTTCCTTTGGGAGGAATACTTTCTGTTGTCCTACCGCTGCCACTGTTCAGGTAGAGCTGTCTGCTGGAAGCTCTCACCCGTGTGAGATGCAGTTGTTCCCAGAAAAGGCACACACAGTTTAAAGATGTGTTCAAAGCCTAGTTCACTTTAAAACTTCTGAAAACTGCTGCCCTAAATCTCATGGCTTGAAGACATTGATTGAGGTAGGACACGGCTGGGATGGCCCCATAGCTGCTTTTTAAAGCAGAGTGTAACATACCACAACACACTTCAGAATCAAGCCCTGTACATGCAAAAAGTGGTATTGCATTCCCAGGGATATTTTGCTAAAATCTCCACAACAGAAAATCGCTATTTTCTACCATAAAATTATATTTGCCTTTTTCTAGCCTCTTTTTGCAAGCTTCAATTCCCATCTATTCAAATTCATGCTTTTTACCCATTGCTACAGTATTTTAGTGAGAGCTTGTATACTTC
The DNA here is from genome assembly GCF_000690775.1 of Eurypyga helias. Classification (NCBI taxonomy): domain Eukaryota; kingdom Metazoa; phylum Chordata; class Aves; order Eurypygiformes; family Eurypygidae; genus Eurypyga; species Eurypyga helias. Next base: position 20,563 of record NW_010266312.1, read on the forward strand.
TAAATACTATATATCATCTGTTTGAATTCCCTTTGGGCTAGGAAGTGTATGTGCACATAACAAGATATAATCCTGATTTGAAAGATGCAGACAGATAAATGTTAGGGCACAGATCCCCAAAGCAGAACAGTTGCACACAGTTTATGTACTTCATGTAGGTCCTACAGCAGCTACCCAGCTGGAAATCCAAACATCAGTCCTAGAAACCACTTTTGAAAACACAGGCCAAAGAGAATGAGCAATTTGCAAAAGACGTACAGGGAATCTGCGTGAGCACCAAGAACAGAAGTTAAGATCTCTCAAGTGAAATTTAAAATGCTAGTCCTAAAACTCTCCCTGGTACAACACTGCACATCTGTTTCTCTGCTTGCTTTCTTGGGTGTCTCATACCTGCTTCTTAAATGTCTTTTAAAAACATTAAAAATGAATAAAAACATGCAGATGCTTCTATTTATGAGTAAACTTTCTTAGAAGTTCACAAGAACAAAAAAATCAATGTGTGTTCCATGGCAAAATAAGAGCAAGCCTTCTTTATTATTCAATTTAAGCACAACTAAAATATATAGCTGTTTCAAATTTGGTCCCTATATGAAGCATGCCTTGTAGAACAATGTTTCTCTCACCCTGTAATTCTGGCTCCACAACACCAGTTTTATTCGCCAGGCCTAGCGAACAATGATCTATCCATCCACGTCATGCATATTATGTCAAATTTATTACGGCAGCTTTTCAGCATATTTCCAGTCAAGGCTTCATTCTTCTTACAGATTCTGCAAATGAACAACAGTTTCAGTTACAAATGCCTCCCCGTGAGGCAGCACTCCTGACAACAGAACTGAACTTACTGTATTTCTTGCAGAATTGTGACACCCATATAACCCATCACTATGACACAGTGCTGAGAAACACTGTTTTGCTCTGCGGTTGATATATTCCCAATTCAAAACGAACAGGGGTGATACTGGGAGTCATTCAAGCCTTGATTAGTACTTGAATAGATCAAGCATACATCTTGATGTCCCGACAGAAGACAACCCAAAGAATGAGCTGCCCACAGCCAAGGCCCTGGACCTTGGGAGAGCTTTGTCCACAGAACAAATGACACGTGTGGAAACATGAACATCAGATATGCACAGAACACGTCACGAAACAGAGAGCGCTGCAAGATGTTCTTGACAAATGGTGGCAGTGCTAATGAGCATCTGGACTACATTATTATATTCCCTTTTTGATTAAAAGCACTTACAGATTTACATCAGCTCTGACCCAGTAAAGCATTAACACCTGCTTACAGCGAGGCTGGCTGACTGCGACAGCAGCACTCACATGCAGGTAGATAAATGAACGGGGGTTTGGGCAGGAAAATGCCCTGCCTGGCTCTTCCCAGCTGGCAGGGAAAGCACCCAGTGAAATGCCGTTTTCAAATCAGGAAATAAGAGTCCAGAGCCTGCTTTGCAAATTCTGAGCTGTGAACAACTCTGTCAGACCAGCTCTGAGCAGCACTGGGAATACAAGAAGGGTTACAGCATCCCTCCACAACACTCATCGCTGTCTCCTCCCTGACCATGGCACTTCTTCTAGCATCCCCCTACAACACTCATCGCCGCCTCCTCCTCCCTGACCATGGCACTTCTTCCCTTCCTAGGCCCGAGCAACCCAGCCATGGTCTCACCTCTCCTTTGCTTTTGTCCTTTGGCAAATAGCAAACCGAGGCACAAAGAAATAGAAAGTTTCTTTGTCCTGGTCCCCCAGGAGATCAGCTGGGAGTCAGGAACAAAAGGCAGGTCTCCTGCACAGCATTTCACTGCCTTTCTCGCTGAGCAACACTGCCCATGCACACAGCTTTGTACCCGCTGCGGGTGACGCTAACGAACGCAGCAGCGCTCCGTCCTGCAAGGCGCCGCGCTCCGTCGCTGCCGCGGGACAAGCCTGTGCGTCCTGGTTTCACGCCAGCTGGCACTCTGCTCTTCGGAGCAAGCGTGCAAGCTAAATCATTCAAGTGCTGACAATTGTTAATTCTCAGCCACAGGGCAGCACTAATTCTACCTTCCAAATCCCAGTTGTCTCAGGACTTGTACCAGATTTTTCAGCTCCCTGGAAGAATCACAGAGCCCTGTGGATGTGCTCTGAGGGATGACAGAATATGTGGAATGCTGCACAACAGAGGACCCTATATCATGAAGGGGACTCCCCAAGAGGTCACCAATTATTAAGCTGTGGGTGTAGCTTACCACAATCAGTTCTCCAGCAAAAATAGCCCCAGGGCAGCAGTGTTGGGTGACTGCACTTAGAACCTGACACAGGGGGACAAGTCACCCTCTCTTCTGAGGGGATGTAAGCAATAAACTCCTCTGCAGGTCTTGGTTGCAATACAGCTGGAAGTAGGTGAAAGTCTAATAAACCCTTCAGAGGACAAAACGAACTAAGAAAACCATCAGCATCCATCCGTCGTTTGTCAGGGAACACAACTTCTGGCTCCCATCTTTCCTTATAGCAAAGCACTTGCTTAAGTGGTTTCCTGCAGCGGGATGTCTTTGCTGAACC
>NW_010266312.1:23125-53667 GCF_000690775.1 Eurypyga helias
CCACTGGTAAACAACCTTGTTTTTCACCAAGCAGAGAACACATGGATGCAAAAATGCAGGCTGTGGACTAAAAGGTTTTGCAGCAAGCCCTAAATATCAGGGAATAACTCTGGCCTAAAATTAACAAAAGAAAAGGAAATAAAAGTTTGGACTCCCCCTCCTTCTGACTTCCCTTGGAGACCAACAGCTTCGTTTCCTATCAAGTACACAGAGCAGCTTCCAAAATGTAACATCACAGGTAGAGTACAATTCATTCAACCAAGGTTTTCTTATCAAAACCAGAAAATATCCTGGTAAAAAAATAGACATTGACTCTGCCAAGGGGAAGCTCAGATTTTGTCATGTCAATCCATCAAAACCAGCACAACATTCATTTATTTTCAGTATAAACTTAATTTGAAGATTATTGTTCTCATAGAAAAAAACCCCAAAAAATCCCTTTTCCAGTCACCTGCAAATAAAACACTTCCCTTCCTAATTCCAGGTAGAACTGAACAGGTTATCTGTGACTGCCAGCTTACAGATTTGAGGCACTTGAGGGTTGGTGGTGTTTTTTTTTTTGTGTGAGCTTTTTTTGTTTGGTTTGGGTTTTTTTGCTTTTTACTATATTTATTTTGTGGCCTCTAAATGTGGTGGTATGTAAGAGATACTAGCATTTCTAATTCATACCCCCATTAATAAAAATGTAAACAAATCCAGGGTCAGGAAGGCTTATTTATTTACTGAAGATAAATACTCTCAGTATAGGAAACACTGGAAATTTCTTGCCCCTTCACATGATTTGCCTCCAGTGAGATTTTTCTATTTACTTCTTTTTCCTCCATATTTCTATATTTTTATTCATTTCCATGGCTGGCCAACATTACCCAAGTTACGAGAGCTACCCGAAAGAAGGCCAAGGAATATAGCTTAAATCAATGGTTTTCAACTAGAGGTGAGTTTTTTTCTTCCAAAAAGCAGAACGACCTCTTACTCCAGCAACTTCTGAGTGTTTAAGAGACCAACAGGAATTTAACAAGCCAATGCCAGTATTTATCCCAAAATTAAAAGCTGCCCTTCCTAGGGCTTCAAAAGATCCTTCCTTGAGCACATCCCTTTTCAAAATACATATCAAGGTGTTATTTGCTTCTTAAATTTCTTTCAGAAGTGTTCCCATCTGTCACTGTCCACAAGTCTCTTATACCTTAGGGGAAGGATTACTATAGCTGTGTTTTGGTTATCCTCACTTACACCATAATTGCTATGTGTTTAAACAGAGAAACATTGCAATTTTCAGTTTCATAGAGGAATTGGAACCTGTACGATGGCTCACTCCTAGCATTATGGCCAGACTCTTGGCTGACTTGCTCTTCCTGTTGATGCCACATCCCCTTCGCTCTCACGGAGGTAAGGCAAACATGGAGATATGAAAAAAGAAATGAAAAAAGAAAAAAACCCATGACTCTCAAGTTTCTTGAAATACATCTCACCTTGCTTTGGGCTGTTTTTGACTGGCTTCTGTATAATTAGTTCCTGTTCACAGTTTCTGTGATAATTGCACTCTGTATTAATTGAGCATATATTGTACTCCACACAGGCAGCAAGTGATGAAGCTGTCAGTATTTTGTTAGCTATTACACTGCCTGATTCTTATGGGTCGTTTGATATTGGTAACAAATTAGCCAATTTATACGTCATAAATAAGATTCAAAAGCCCTGCTTTATCAGCTGGAGAGAAAAATACTGTTATCTTGGTTGAAAAAATGCTTGTACTAAGATTTCCAGTGCCTTTTGGCAGGAATTCATCAGAGCAGATGTATTCCTTCTATTGGGCACCATTTGGTTCAATTATTCTTAATGTTTAATGGCAGAATAATTGGACCAAATGGTAATATACACTCCAATAAAATACTTTCATCAAACGCTTTAATTGCTGGATCTCTGTAACTGCAGTGTTGAGCTCTTTATTCTGCTTATTGACATTTGACAGACCATGATCCTAATACTTTACTTTTATAAATCTCTTGACGAGCTTTATCAGAGGCGAGCACTAACGCTGCGGAAGCGGGTCCTCCTCGGGTAAACGGACTGGGGAACTGGAACAAACAGGAGAAAAAGCAAAGTGACATAAAGCTGCTCCGTCGTAACCCTAGGCAATTCTGTGCAGACGCTTAGGCAGGAGGAGGAAGGATGGGGGTGGCCAAGCTGGTTCTCTGCATTCAAGACATGCTCCAAACATCTTCCTCCTGCTAGTGAGCAGCTTGGGCTAAGTGGCAAAGCAGCTACTTATTTTCTGAAGTTCTTGTGCTCAAAGTCCTTCCTTGGACAAAACTTTCACTAAACTGACAAGAGTTGTGAGAGTGACAACATGGGGTCTGATCCACACTCCACGGAGTCAGCGTAGTCTAAGGATGCAAACAAAGGTCTAACACTCTCCTGACCCTCCCCTGGTATTCCAGATCACCTCGAGACTAGAAAACAAACAGCAGGACAACACCAGGAGATGGAGTGAGGAGGATGGAGGTGCAGAGCCAGGGGAGAAGCTATGGGAAGGGGGTGGATAACTGTCTTCACTCCCTGCTATGTACAGGAAATAAATGTCTATCACCAGGGATTAATGGCGCGAAGGAATGGCTTACAAGTCAGGGGAAGACATAAACCAGGAGAGGATCTCTGGCTCCCCAAGGCACTGCCTGACTTCAGTGTTGCTTGTTTGGATAATGCTGGGTACAACGGGCCCTTGGCCACTGGCCGGGGCTCCTGGCTGCCAGGCAAAGGATGCGGTAAATCCTTTATCATGTATCCAGAAATGGGCAGAAACCAGTGAAGAGATGAAGCCACTCTCTTCCTGCCCCTGGGAAATTCTCAGGCTATCAGTAGTGATGGATTTTAAACCAAGATAAGGGGAAAGCACAGAAATAGGGCCCTGTTGTGATCTCCACACCACCAAAGTCACTGCAGGCACCACACAGCTTCACTAAGAGCACCAGCCCTGGGACCTGGACATGCTTGTGAAACCAGGGGACATCCCAGTTTCTGCAAAAACAGGGACTGCCCAGGAGGATGAAGCAACAGAGAAGACAGCCAGAAAAGTGAGTCCCTCCCAGGTCCCCAGGCAGCCCCACTAAGCTGAGACACCTGCTTTAACTCCAAACACTGAGCAAACAGCAAACCGGGGCAAAACACCTTGAGAAGAATTCTGTTGGGGATTCTTAGAGGATTAAACAGAGCAGAAGGAATGGGGAGAGATGCATTTTTAAAGCTTCTCAATTAGTTTCTAATTGCTGGCATCCAGCCAGCCTGGAGAGGAGGGAAGGGGTGGGTGCTGAGGGGCTGCAGCAGCTGCTCCCACTACTAAGGTTCCCCCCATGGCTGGCAGATCAGAAATGCCTGCTCTGGCTGTCTTCACCCCACGCTCCCAATCGTAGCTCAGGCCTGAGAAATGAAACATTGCCCTGCTATGTGTTTACTGTGCCTAAATAATAAGTAGAACTTGATCAGAACGTTGATTTGCTTTTACCAATCTGGTTTCTTTTGTCTTTTCTGGGGAAAAACAGAATTGATGAATATTGAAGGGGGAAAGCGTGATGAAAAACCCTACCCAATAAAGTTCTTGTGACAATATTGCATTGATGTATACTACAAAAAAGCAGGGATCTTCTGGCTTTCAGGCTGCTAGCATGGCTGGAGGCCTGGTGCCCATTTCTCCCCATTTCTCTCTCCTCCTCCCCAGCAGCGCAGGGGGACAGGGAATGGGGTCAGTCCATCACACACTGTCTCTGCCGCTCCTTCTTCCTCAGGGGAGGATTCTCACACTGTCCCTGCTCAGTGCCCACGGGGTCACAGCCCCCTTCGGGCATCCCCCTGCTCCAGTGTGGGGCCCTCCCTGGGCTGCAAGCGGGTCCCTGCTCCAGCGTGACCCTCCATGGCTGCAGGGTACAGCCGGCCTCACCACGGCATGCACCACGGATGCCTGGAGCACCTCCTCCTTCTCACAGGTCTGTGTAGTTGTTCCTCTAACATATTCTCACCCCTCTCTCCAGCTGCCATTGTTGCTGTGCAGCAACGTTTTCCCTTTCTCAAACACATTATCCCAGCGGTGCTACCACCGCCACCGATGGGCTCGGCCGGCCAGTGTCGGATCTATCTTGGAGCCCGCTGTCATTAGCGCTATCAGACGTAGAGGAGGCTCCAGCAGCTTCTCACAGAAGCCACACACCCCTGTAGCCCCCCGCTGCCAAAACCTTGCCACGCCAACCCAATACAACCAGCTTTGCTTCTGCTGCCGTTGCTGCATTTCCACATCTTTACAAGATCTGGAAAACAACTGGGGCAGAACTTGAGCTGTGGTGTGGAAAAGCTCAAACTTAATGATGAAACCTGGAAATCAATCGCTAGAAGGAGGCACAGGTCTGGCAGACCCCTCGGTGTCTTTTGAAAGCAAGCCGTTTTCAAAGGGCAGCCTCATGAGGATGGAGATGGGAATTTCCTAACTAGAAAAGCCAATGCAGCTGTCATGCAAGAACAGGCTGACTTCAGCAGATGGAGCATGACAGCAAGAATCCTTTAGGCTTGAGAGCAGCAATTTCTACAATGGCTATAATCCAGAGGATAGTGGAAAAATCGATAGACGGATAATGTTAAGGAAATCAATAGGATTGAAGTGCTAAGGCTGAGTTGCACACATGGAGGAATGACACCAGCACTAGTCTGCCACTGTCCTCTAAAGTTTTTGTCTTGATGAGGAAGCACTCAGCATTCCGGACATCAGTGTCCTGCACCCATCATGGTGATAATGGAAAAAAGATTCATTCTCTTGAAAGTGACATTCTGTACATCTGAGAAAATTTACTTTCTGCTCCGAGTATTCTCCAAAGCGAAATTTCAGGGCTGATTACCAGACGTCCAGCGGAGAAGCTGTGGAGGTGTGTTACGTCGAACACTTCACCAGGGCTACAAGGCAAGAGTTATGGAAAATTAAATGCAAAATAATTTATTGCTTCATTTTCCCTGTGTTTTGCACAGCTCAAAGCGGATTAACATCTTCACACCTGAAGTGTTCTTCCTCCTGATGTACAATGTGGGAAAAGCACTTGGGAAAACAGTAGAAAAAGCCGCTGGCACTGAGGGCTTTCCAGTACCTCAGGGGTTAGGCCAAGCAGTGCTAATCGTGAAGCTGAACTCCAGTGAATTGACAGGTTAAGAAGGACCAGAAAGAACACTGGGAATTTGTCTGACTTCCTGTTAATGCTGGTTTCTTTGGGCCAGCCTCAGCAATTTCTACTGCCATCAGTCAGGAACACTCCTAGGAATTCTACAGTCAGCATTCCTAAAAAACCCTTCTTTTCATATTTCCATCAGAAAATGGAAAACCAAAAGGGATGGCGAGAAAAGCACCCCAACAACCTCAGTGTGAGGAAGGAAGAGGGTGAGTTCACAACTGGGCTTGCCCAAACATCCGCAGGAGTTCCCTGCACAGAGCTGCCAACACCGCCCAGCTTCCCTGGCACCCTTCTGGGAGTTGAGTCCAGCACATCCTAACGACCTATACAAGAGCAGAGGATTTTAGGCCTGACACCTTCTAATGATAAAGAAAGGATTTATAATTTCACAGTAAATTTTGAGCTTTTCTGTACATGGCAGAGAGGTGCAAAAGGGCAGGACCCACGCTGGTCTGCACTGGCTGTGCAAATCCCATCTCACCCATTGCTTGGAGGGAGGAGGAGCCCTTTGATGTCCAGTGGTAGCGCTGCTGCTCTCCTACTGAAACGCAGCGTGGATCCCTCCAAAGCTGTATGTTGTCTGTTGTCACAAGCCTGGCTCCCCCACAGACCAGGATATTACAGCGGTAGGAGATTAACCCCATGATGCAGCCAATATCCTTTGAGTGAAGCCTCTGGTCCCACACAGCTGGGGCGTAAGGTCAGATTTGCTAAGCAAGCAGCCCAGGTAAGGCAGGGCACCAAATACCATTTATTTCCTAAACTGTGCTGCCTTGCAGGGTGAAGTCTTTCAACGGAAGTCAAAGGGAGAATTGCTGAGCTGTTGAGTACTGGGCAGCGCACGGTCACGGAGCCAAACAGAGCAGCGCTCACGAACAAAATGGTATTTTCTAAACCCCTCTACTGACCCTTCCGTGAAACAAAGGAGGAACGTCTCTCCTAAGTACTTGCTGCAATGCCCTTTCTTGCCTGTTAATTTTTTTTTTCTGTTTTGGAGGGGCTGGAGAGCAGTAATTGGCATCTAGCTGTAAAGAGGCTGCCACATGCAATTACAGAGAGAAAGCCTTGAAGGACACAGTGCCGAAGCCCAGACACATTTGAAATAAACTTAAAGGGAACAGCTTTGTTTAGCTGCGTGGCCTTTTGCTGCCCTGTAATTCTTTATGTCGATTATAATAGAAAGATCAAATTTCTCATTTTCCCATCTCTGTATCTAGAGAAATGCAAAACCTTTTACACTTGATCTCTCCGAGCCCTCCTTTCCCAGATTCTCTTACCAATACTTTGTCACTGTCACCTCTCCGACGATGGCCCGCTCGTATGTACACGCTCCTTCAGACAAGTTGCTCTGGTAAATAGAAAAGGACCCAGTTTCCAAATCCCATCATGCTGCACATCCAAACAGCACTTCATTTGTGGAACAGCCTATTTCTGTTAGCTGCCTCCTTCTCTCCAGGCTTGGCTATCCCTGTTAGATTTCATTACAAATTAGCCTGGATTTAATTGGGAATTGAGGTCCAGGCTATTTCCTCATCTATGCAGACACAATGCATCTCCTGTTCCAAGGTGATGGGAGAAGGGAATACTGTCTTTGTGGCATTGCTCTTGCTTTCTCATTATTGATGATGTGGGAGTACTCCAAGGACATAAGGAGGGCAGAGGTGGGAAACCATCAGAACTCCAACCTGGAGCTTCTTCCTTGCAAGCAGCATGATACCGGAAGATGGAGCAGAGCCTTCCCTGAGGTCCAGTGAGGATCCACCTCCCACACCCACCATGTCCTGTGGGTTCCCCTCCAATTTTTTTGCCCTCTGCCTGCCCATCAAGAGCACTTTGTACTTATGTAAAAGCACGTGGAAGGGTGGCTCATCAAAAGCAGCCTGCATTTATCCACACACCAGAACGGAGGAGAGTCCTGCCTGCAGCCTGGCACTGTGGTCCAAGATACGCAGAAAACCTTTTCCCTCTTTGTTGCTCTAAGTCCTACAGAAAAGGCCCCAAGGAATGGGGAGCATCACATGCTATGCAATACTCTACTATTACTGTCCCTACACCACTCAGTACCCACAAACATGGGCAGAATAGGGAAATGCAAAAGGCCAAATTCACATATGTACTCTAAGATACTTACGCAGTCTACAGGAGGGAGCTACCAGGTCTTGGGAAAGTAAAATCTTATCTTATAGTAGTTATCTCCGAGGGATAAGATGCAATAATCCATGTATACTTTTATTTTTAATCTTTAGCTGGTACTTTGTGAGGCTGAACAAAGACACAGACGTGTTCAGGATTCTACCAAGGGTGCATCTGTCTCCGGATGAAAGGATCCTGACATCAAACTGACTGCAGCTGGGCTGGGAAAAGTTTTAAATCACTGTGATCAACACAAGTTTTGCACCAAAGTACAAATCCACACACACCATGATTTCCTCTGGGTGACAGGCAAATCCTGTTATTCTACTTATGAATGGGCCTCATTAAGTAGAAAAAAAATTGTTGGTGCAACCTGTTCCTTTTTAAATTAAACATATTAAAGTTGATAGATACCCCTAATTTTCTGCTCAGCCTTTTATGCATTGCAATAACACCGCTCCTATTGTTAGGGGAAGTCTTGAGTTTGCATAATCTGCTTTTCATTTCCCTGGCAGCTGCAGATCATTCTTGGTGACTAAATGAAAAAGTTTCTTTCAAGAATCCACCAGATCTGTCCTCCTTTTTCCTCCCTGTACCTACAGGTTAAGAAGAAAATAACAAAACCTCACCAACAAGCATTAAATACTATCGAACCAGGCTGGAAGGTCATCTCACCCATCCCTCTGCCCCGAGGCAGAAATAACTCCGCTTAAGCCATCCTGACAGATGCTCATCTAAGGCTGATTTCACAGCCCGTTCCACAGCTCACCTCGTGGCTGCAGGTTTAACCTAAATGTCCCTTTCCACAGTCAAAGCTCCACTGCTTGTCTTGTCCACACTGGGCTTGAGGAAGACTATTTCTCCTTGAAGAAGAGTATTTCTTCTCGCCTTGAAACAGCCTTTCACATGAGTTTCAAGCTTCACCATGTTTTTCACTCCTCTCTTCTCTCTTATGAACATAACAGCCTACAACTTTTCTTAAACACAGACCTGTTTCAGAGCCCATCACTCCTGAACAGGAAAATCAAACTGCTCCTCAGCTCATTTCTGCTCTGCTGTCTAAAATACAGAAGTGAGTGGAGAATGCAGAAGGTCGAGGTCTTAGCCTCCCTGGATGGCCAGGGACATGTAGGGAAGAGGCACAGGATGACATTTGGGAGGCGTAGAGCAGCCACAGCTGGCTGCCGATGCCAGCTGGTAGCACGGTGTTGGGCTGGCGCTGGCAGATGGGCTGCCCAGAGCACACCCAGTTCCTAGTCAGGCGGCTGGATGGTCACACAATGCACCCAGCAGCCAGCCCAAGCATGCAAACCCAGCAAAACCCACTGGTGTGGGCACTGCCATCTTGGAGAGAGACACCATAAGCAGTGAGGAAGCACAGAGAGCTATGGGGATGGAGAATGGGAAAAAGGAGATGAAGTTCAGTAGAGGAAGGGGAAAGAATTCAAGAGCAAAATCCAGATGAGGCCACGGAGATGCTCCAAGGGCTGGAGCACCTCTGCTATGGGGAAAGGCTGAGAGAATTGGGGTTGTTCAGCCTGGAGAAGAGAAGGCTCCGGGGAGACCTTATTGCACCTTCCAGTACCTGGAGGGGCTACAAGAAAGCCGGGAGGGGTACATTTTACAAGGGTCTGTAGTGACAGGACAAGGGGTAATGGGTTTTAGTTTAAAATGAAAGAAGGGAGATTGAGATTGGGTATCAGGAAGAAACTTGTCCCAGAGAGGTTGGGGAGGCACTGGGACAGGTTGCCCAGAGAAGCTGTGGATGCCCCATCCCTGGAAGTGTCCAAGGCCATGCTGGATGAGGCTTGGAGCAACCTGGTCTAGTGGAAGGTGTCCCTGCCCATGGCAGGGGGGTGGAACTAGATGATCTTTAAGGTCCCTTCCAACCCAAACCATTCTATGATAAATCAGAATGTGGCACTGGGAGTTTCCCCGTGCTTGCCCCTTATTAGAGCTGACCTTGACTTCAAAAAAACCTCTAATGTTCAGAAAGTCAGCAAAAACAAAGCACCAGAATCTCACAGTCAGTTCAGAGGCTTACAGCAGCACCTAGTTCTAGCATTTTACAAGTCCTGTAATAAAGCACTAAGCCTAAGAGGTTTTTGGATGTCTGTAACTAAGTTGACAGCTTTTATTATAGGATGTGGTTTTGCCAGCACCTATCCCTGTGCAGAGTTTTCCTGGCTCCTCCAGACCAGTGAGGCTGCTCACACCCGTGTTTCAGGCCACTTTAAGCACACTCAGCAAGCACCACGCAGCATCCAGCAGCAGGCAACCATCCAAGCCAACCTGACACCTAATAACCAGAGGTTATTGTAGCTGCTTGGGTCTAAATCCCCACCGTCACCAGGCATGGCTCACCTTGGAGGGCACGGCTCACCTGGGAGGGCACGGCAGGCAGCTCAGCGCTGCTCGTGGCCGGGGTGGCAGATTCTGCTGTGAAGGGACACCCCTGCTTGGGTTCTCAACTAGTGACTGATTTGCACTGACACGCTGTTCCCATCACAGCAATTTTGCACGATACCAGCTGCTTTTCCGGATGCAGGGAAAAACAGGCCTGACAAATAGGATAGTAAATGCACATTAAGGGCATTACTCCAGATCTCCCAGCTGTTATACTGTCGGGGTGAGAATTTAAAGGTATCTTGTTAAAGATGTAACACAGTGTTGGCATTAACACTTTCCTCCTGTTTTCCCTTCTAAATGCTCAGTGCTACAGACCTTTATTAAAAAAGGCTGGAATTTCAAGATTTAAAGGGTAACTAGATCCCCATGAAGGGGATTACCTGGAATTTACCCGCTGCTTATACCGCCGTTGGTTTTCTGCAGGAAGGACAATTCCCACGCACGTGCGGGTTGGGTTTAAGCTGTAGAAGGCTGGCTGGAGCCGAGCTTGCATCCAGCCCCGTGGAGGTGATGGGCAGCCATCAGGCAGCCAGCTGCTGGGGATGGCAAACCCCACTCCTGCCAGGCTGTGAGACTGTGCCTGAGCAAAGACAAAAGCATCCTCCTAGGCATCGCGTTTGCTTGCAGTCATAACAGCTAAAAAACACAGGGAATGTAACCGAAATGCCTTTCCAAGGGAGATCAAAATTAACTTTACACATTTCCACACACAGAGAAACGACCCCTGCACATAGAAACAAACCAGTCCACGATGCCACGCCAACAGAATGGAGAAAGTCTCTGGTTCCAGGGAGCGAGCCGTGCCAAAGCTTCAGAATGCAGGGCTTAGGAAATCTTCCATATGACACCTGAAAAGTAAAAATCATACCGTTCTAATTCTGTATGTGGCTTAAGAGAAATAAAACCTGTATGCCTCATTAGCCTACGCATAAAGATAAAAAGATAACATTTTTAGACAAAAAGCAGGTATATGAGAGCATACTGATATTATCCAACTGAAACTAAATCCCTACGCATTGATTTCACTCACCTGTAACAAAATGTTGAATGGAAGAACACAGAATACAACAGGCAAATTAAACAACTTTCTTTTTCACAAGAAGGACAAAGTCATTAAACGTGTTCATTTTCACATTTATTTGACAAATGGTGTGCACAGCATTAATCTCCGCAGAATAATAATCACGTACACAGATAACGGATGGTTTTCAGACCAGAAGTCAGATACACAGTGTGCGACAACGTTGCATAAACAGTTCTTCCACAGAATGCCTCTATTTCCAGTATTAAAAGATATAAAAGAGTGTGACTTTATTTATCGTGGTGCGGTAAACATTTCTCCCTTCAAAGCAGTGTGCTTGGATGCAGCTTCACGAGAACTGCTAATGACACCCTTCTCCTTCATTCAGTCAGTAAGTACATACCTAGTGGCATATTTATTGCTGTTCTAATGGTCATACCTTTTTTCCCTCAAGCAATATGTAGAGAAAGGAATGGAGAAGAAAAAACCTACAGTAATTGATAGCAACCTCTCTCTACTATTTGTGTCAAGAGTCAGAGATTAGTGCAGATAGTTTATTTTGAACGTAACAGTTTTAATGGAAATGTCAAGAAAAACTGATTTACATTTTTTTAAGTAGAACACTATTGATTAGAGCTACTCAAAAGATCCCAATTAAGAATTTCTTTGACAAATTTTTACCCCTTTGCCCATTTACAAGACCAGATCATAATATCCACTCGTTTGCCCACTGTCCAAATTCACTGATGATTGTCAGCCTCTAATTCCTAGGATGAGTGAGATTTGTACCGAGTTCTTCACCTACACAAGCCATTTGGTACTGTCTTCTGTTCCCTGAATGAATGATCTGTGTAACTAACAGCTCGAATTTTGGCTGCTACAAAAGAACATATAATCAAAATAAATCTCAGTCAATATCTGAGTACTGCAACCTACCTTTTCTTTTTATACATATTTTACCGATGCCTGAGAAGTCAGACACTTTAAAAATAGAAAAGTTAGTTTGTGGGTTTTTTTCAAAATAAATCAGAAATGGTTTTTGGAAGTTAAATCAACTGAAAAGTACTCCAGGCTCCTGACAGAAAACTGCTTCAGGTTCTCATCTAATTTAAAGACCTCACAGCAGCGACATACTTATGAAAGAGGTTATTTCTCAAAAAGTTAGCAGCCATTTTCTTACTGGCAAACACACCCTCCTAGAGGTCTCTGCATGGCACAGTTACACCTGGAAATACTGCACCTCATTTCCAAAATGTAGAAAATGAATGATGTTTCACCGGCTCACAGGCACAGTATAAGAATGGAAGGTCCTTTCACTACCAACTCTTTAATCCCTTTTCTTATTGTGAGGTATACTTTGGCATCTACAAAAGAAAATAATTTTAAGGCAAAATGTGTGATTTCTAAAAAAGAAAATAAACATCATTCATTTGAATAAAAACAGATATTGTAAGCACAATTTTTTACATTATTGTAAAAATCCATAAAAAATATAAACCCATTATTAGTTTACTGACTCTTTACAATATTAAATTCCTCACAGAGAGGGTGGGGAGGCACTGGGACAGGATTTCCAGAGAAGCTGTGGATGCCCCATCCCTGGAAGTGTTCAAGGCCAGGCTGGATGAGGCTTGGAGCAACCTGGTCTAGTGGAAAAAGAATGAAAATATTGTGAAATAGGTGAACTACATGTGTTTAATTAAAGAACAATCCTGTTGACAGAATAATATTAATTATTATATCTTAACATGAGTTTATCAGTGACAATTTCGGAAGGAAAGCAGAAAAAGAGCTTTATGAAGTGATCTATTACTTACTAATTACAATTCTGAGTAACAAAATTAAATAAAGCCATACAAACTTTTCAAGAATGTAGCTGCAAAGTTTCTGAAGCCTAAATTGCAGTGGCCTGAGTTTGCCATGTGTCACAGATTAAGTCCACCAACACTGATGACTGCTCAGAAAAGCACTAATCCTCTCTGAAATAACAACAGGAATGACATCTTGGGAAACACACTCTTCCCAGGAGAATAATCTTCACATTTTCATTTTTTGGCCACACTAGCCACTGCCTTCTTTGCCGCATCCTCGAGGTCACTTGCAGATGTGATGGGGAGTCCACTTTCGTTCAGAATACGCTGGGCTTCATGAACATTTGTCCCTAAGAAACAACAGCAACTATAATTAGTAATTAATATTAATGAATAAATGAGCATCATCTATTAAATCTCCATGAAAGCAGTTAATGCTTCAAACTACCCATCATGTCAGTTTAACAACAGATTCAGTGAGTGGCTTAGATTGAGCTGAGGAGAAGGAACTCTTCATTTCGATGACAATTCTGACATACGAAGCAACCTGATCATAGCACCTGGATACGCAAGAGGAGCTTTGTGAAGACTAGAGTGTCAACATCCAACTGAGTCAGTAGGGACATCGAAAAAGAGCAATGGATAACAGACCATGTATCAGGCCTTTAGAACACTCAGAAGATTTAATGCATTTATTAACAATAATCCCCTTCAGCAAATCAGCAGTCAGTGAATCAACAATAACTGAAATTCACCCACGTTAACCAAAAGCACCAAAATGGGCTGTCGAAAGACAAAGATTTGGGTAATCCTGAAAA
The DNA here is from genome assembly GCF_000690775.1 of Eurypyga helias. Classification (NCBI taxonomy): domain Eukaryota; kingdom Metazoa; phylum Chordata; class Aves; order Eurypygiformes; family Eurypygidae; genus Eurypyga; species Eurypyga helias. The sequence continues at coordinate 36,519 of NW_010266312.1, forward strand.
TCGAACTGGTTTTGGGTTGCTCTTGAAGATGCTTCTTTGCATTTCTGCTAAAAAGGGGGAACATAGAGGTCTCTGAAGCATTCATCATGACAACGTTCCCTCCTTTGCTGCTGCACTGGATTATCCCCCATGGAAGGAGACTGTGGGGCTATACAGTACAAGTGCTCCATTTTGGATATAAAAAGCTCAGACTTAGTCAACAGACCACATGCATGGTATAGGAAGAAAAAAATGCCAAATTAAAGAGGTATTTCGGGAGAGTATGCTTTCCCCACTGCTCACACTGGCACAAAAGACAAGTGCATCGCCTTCCCACTTACTCTAGCTCATTACGTTTGGAAAACAAACCCAAAAAATCTGGATTCTCCAGAGATTTCTCCAGCAAAGCCAAGCAACAGTTTTGTTCACTGATGTGCTCAGCACCACAGAACAACTTGGAGTCGGATATCCTACTAAGGAAGCGGAATCCACACTTTGGGATCACACACTAGTCACAAGCACAAGACCTGGAGCTGAATCTCTTTAGGATCATTTCTACTCCCCCTCCTCCACATCAAGTTCCTTGATCATTTGCCATGTCAAAATGCTTAATTACTTTGTAATTCCTAGACCTAGCAAAATGAATTTTAATTATATTTGGAGCTATACACTAATTATAGCCTTAATTATTAACTAAGCAAGGAGCGTACTCTTTACTGTGCAACCTCCAGAATGCTCATTTTAAAGGGCGGTTTTGGTTTTTTGGCAGACGCTATAAAATGTCCGAAATTGTACGGCAGACGTAGAGGAATGAAAAGATTTGTTTCATCAGCGTGCTTGAGTCAGGCTTCGTGCTCGGACCTGGAGAGAGACCCAAGACACCTCTGTGGCAGCAGGCCCAGCACTTGGGCAAAGGAGAGGCGGGTGTCTGGAAGAGGAACCCATCTGCTCGCTGCCGGAAAGCCCTGGCAGAGGTCACGCTGCCCACCCACACGCAGAGGACACATGGTGAGACTTGGGTAGGAAGGTCAGAGACATCTGAAGTCTATGACAGAATGGGCGTTTGGCTGCATAATGACATCCAGAACTGTACAGGACTTTTTCTACAGGAAAGAAAGATTATTATGGGCAAAAAAAGGAGCATGATATTTGATTTTTTTTCCCCAACCTTTCTATATACTCAGCATGCTAATTGCCAGTGCAGAACTGCACGGGGAGGTCAGAAAGCTTTATGAAGGTTTCCTTCCCTGTTCAATTCCTCACATTTGTGTAGTGATTCCCATCAAGTCTTGAAGGTTTTATCTGGTTTTTAGATACGGGTGCAATAAACATTTAAAACAGTCAAGACACTACCAGACTCTCAAACAGGATTCACAGAGTGGTAGGGGTTGGAAGGGACCTCTAGAGATCATCTAGTCCACCCCCCCTGCCAGAGCAGGATGGTACAACAAAGTGTTGTGAGAAGAAAAAAATGGAAAGGGGGCAAAACCTTCCTGGAAATTGTGCTACAGAGAAAACGACTGTTTGTGATAGCCACATAGTATTTTAAACTAACTTCTGCTCTTCACTAAGTGACCAGTATTAATTTACGAACAGGTCAGAGTGGGAACAATACATTGGATCTGTTCAGCACTGCATTGATTGCTCTACAAAGCACTTGTCTAACATGCATTACAAAATCAATACAAAACACAGTCCACTACGAGGGGTGTGTGTGTGTTTGTGTGTGTGTATGCAGACAAATGAAAATATGAAAGCTGGAAAAAGATCTCAGTGCAGTCGAAGGGGTCAGGGTACACCTTGTATTTATTAAATCAAACTGGCTTACAGGCAGGCCATACAACTAAACATATTTTGCAGCAAGCATTTCCTTTGCTGTAATTTTATTTTTTATTTTAATGATAGCTTTTAATCCCATTGTGACAAGTATTTCAAATATATGGAGAATAGATGAGATCAATGCTGAAAGCTAAGAGTTTTAAAATTAAACGTTGAGAAACATTTCAGAATCTACAATGGGTATCCATCCTATTGCAGTAGATGTTAAAACAAACCATGCCACTATTCTAACATTAACCTCCTGCCACTGGATGGTGTCAGAGAACTGTAAACAGAATCCCGTATGCAGGCTGTCAAAGTGCCCTGCAGCCAACTGAGAAACTCACAGGGAAAACTCACAGGGCTGAAGGACACGTAGCTTCTGTTGCTACTGCTGGCTATGGTTTGGAGTCTTTTTTCACCTGAACTCTAGTAAGGGAATGGCTTTCTAATGAGAAAAAGAAGTTTCTTCCTTCTGACATACATTACTGTCAATGACACTTGATGGAAAACCACGAAAATGTAATTTTATCAGCATGTACCTTTCAGCTTTTTTAACCTAAATATCCTCATTCTGAAACCTGGGTTCTGAAACCACCTCTCTGTGTACATGTAATTGCTCACATTTACAATTCTACTGCCTCGAAATCTCGGCTTTCACTAGGAAAGTGAATCTGTTCAGCTTGTTACTTAAAAATCCTAGTAATAAATATTCTATCTAAGCATGTTTCTACCAGCCGTGAGATTATACCCGCACACATTGTTACAAACGAGTCAAGGACTGCACAGATTGAATGAAAACAAACCAAACACCCCCAACCACCCTCCAACAGGACTTTGATAATGTTCATTTATTCACTTGCCCTGTCATAAAATAATTAGGAACAGGTTAAATTGCCACTGCTTAACGCTGATGGCTGGAGAGGATGCCAGACTCTGCAATGCCATATCTAGCTTTTCTGGTAAATGAAGATGTAAGTGCGAGAAGATAGTGTTACACACATGTGGTATATCCTAAAGAATGCAGGATTAACACAGAAAATAATCTGATCCACCCAAAACATTCTGCTGACAAAATATTTCCCAGCATGCAGCCTGTCTGAAAGCACTACTGAGATGAACACTGTGACCGTGCTACAGGGCCAATAGCAAAGGTTCAGCCTTGATACACCACGCTGGTGAGTGTATCAAGAGCCAAATTTCCCCCCTCCGGATTCAGACACATGAATTAAAGCCACTTTGCTTCCAGCTGTGTTTCAATATATTAAGTAGAGATAATTCCTCCCAATTCTTCTTGTCCTGTGACCAGAGAAGCAGAGAATTCATTTGTGGAAAGAGAGAGAAGTTAAAATTTCCAGCATAGGAAGAGAACATCTAATTCACAGTTCTTTTTTATTCTTTTTTTCATCCAACTCTGCGCTACATAAATGAGAAACCAGGTTTGGCCTCCATCCAGCGCTCCCAGTTAGTTTACACAGAACTGAACTGAAATACACCGCATATTAAAGAGGAAAAAAATCCTGCATGAAACCAGCAGAAGTAAGTTTTCTACATCTGTAAAAGATAAAATTTGGAATATGCAGCTTCTCCATTTGTCCATGAGCCTTTTAAACAACAATAATCCTGATTCTCAGCTGGTGAGTTCTTTACTGATAAGGCAAGTAAATACATGTAATTATAAAGTTACCATTTTCAAAGAGGAGAGTAATCCTTTCCTTATCCACTGGTAAAACAGCTTGTAATTATTATACAACCGAGAACAAAGATCTGTCCATAGAATCCTGCTAAATCAAGACAGATTTGACTGATTAAAACTCTAGTCATCAAGACATTTGTAATACAGTGCATGTGGGCAACGAGTATTTAAAGTGCAGGTCACAAATCTGTTAGATTTATGGGAATAATCATGAACCTTCTGTTGAAAAAATGTTCAAAATGGAAATCCAAAAATGTCCTTGTCCCTTTTTGCTTCGTTTGAAGTGTAAAATGTTATCAGTGATGTTTTAAAAAGTCTTGGGTAGCCTCAATACTTCCACAGTACTCATTATGAATTCAAAATGCTTATATGTTTGGATAACCCGATGTGAGTTCAAAGAAGAACAAAGATCATTAAGGATCCAGAGGGATTGATTTCTGAGGAAAGATTACAAGAACCAAATATATACATATATTGCTTGGTTGGGTGATTAAGGAGGCAGAGAGAACAGGAATTACAAGCTAACAGTTTCCAAGTACAACATCTGAAGGTTGTAAACATCATAGCTCTTCGTTTAGGACAAACTGATGGGTAACACTAGGAACGAGAAGGAATTAAAAAACTTCGGAGATAAATATTATGCAAAAGTGGGAGTTTGCCGTATTATTCTGGGACAGAGCTTCCTAAAGAACATGTGACATGACCACCTCCAGAATCATCAAGTTGTCTAGGAGGAGCATTACTACAGACCTAGGCAAGACTGAGCAACCACGGGAAGATGATCAACAGGAGATGTTTGCATTAAAATCTGTGTTCACCGTTCTGAAGATAAAAGCCTCTGTGGATGAAGCAGCACACAGCTCTCAGAGGTTGCAGGCACAAGAGGAACAGGCCCATGCAGCCACCTCTGCAGGCTCTGTGCAGCCCCCAGGCAGCAGCTCTCCTCTCCACATCCCTCCCAGACAAGCTCCTCAGTGCAGCAGCACTGGGACTCTCCTCATCCAGCCCAGGGACTGCTTTGCCTCTTGCAACCTCCCAGAAGACATGTGAAAAAGCAAAATTCACCCTTACTTGTGTACAACCGTGGAAGTATCAGAAGTAGTGGAGAAAGGTCACGAAAACCCAGTGGCAGACCTAGCAGACTGCAATGTAAAATGAGCAAGTTGATTTTCTTGTTTCTCTTATACCGGTTTCAAATATTGCAATACAAACATCTTGCAACTACCTTGTTCATAAGGAAAACTAACAGCTTTTCCACTATCTTCTCTTAAAAAATAAGAGCTAAACCAGAGGAGAAATCCTGCAGATCAGACAGATAAACTTTTTCCCAGCTATGACAGACAGGAAAAGTTTTTTGCTATGACAAAAAGCTAAACAACACTGCCTAGAGCTGATAAACAATGAGATTTTAGATTACGAAACTTTCCTGCTTCTAAGCAACATGCACCAGTCTCTCCTTCATCCATATTAAACTACTGACTTACTCTCTTAAGGTGTTTACTGGTGCTGCATCATCCGAAGAAAATTTTCACAATTTGTTTCTAAAATCCATTTGAGAGTACTTAAATTTTCCTGCATGCAGGAAAACGCAGTGATGGAACATTTTATGTTCTTTACACACACCCAAACATAAATATTGATGTTTTTGAGGAACAGGCTTTAGAAAACAAACAAACCAACCAACCCAAACAGGAAAACCTCTGTTTTCCAAACCCACTTAACAAAGAAGAAATGCTTTAAGTCTACAACGACTTGTGCTGATTTCAACCAAGACACTTTTTCATTCAGTGGCAGAAGACGACTTTCCCTTCCTTCCTCAGGGTACTTTCTCAGAAATGAGAGACAGAACTCCACACCCACTGCCATTATACTAAAGCCAGTAAATGCCAAAGGGTGCTCCTTCTCACTTCTCCACTGCTTTTTTGTTTCCAATTTAACAATGCTGGATATGCAACTAAATAAACAAATAAATAAATAAATAAATGTTCTTTATCATTACCAAATCTTCTGGTTTTTTAACGGACTTCAGCTGGATTGGATATTTGGGCAGAAGAACACATTGCAGTAATCTCTCTCTCACAAATACTGTTTCTAACACCTTTCTTTTAATTATGATATCGGAGCAAATTTACGAAAACCGTACGTTGCTGCAGGTTCAGCAATAATGGAATTGCATTCAGTAAAAAAAAAAATCATTTGAAAAAGAAATACCTTCCAGTAGACAGAAACTTGCATCAAAATAATTTCTATTTGCATTGCAAATCTTACAAGCAAAACCATAATGCTTTCATTGTAAAACTTCATTGCTTCAAGTAAACCAGCGACCAGGAATACAGAAATACGCAAGGAAAAGAGTTTACTGACTTCATGTCACGCTATGGATGGTGAACTGGATGTATTCTTATTGTGTGGGACTAATCTGTTCAGAGCTTAGAGATGGAAGAAAGCCAAAGTGGATTACCCGAGGGACGAGATTTGCCTGCAAGCATTAGCACTCACCTTCCAGTCTGACTACCAGAGGCACTTTGAGCTCCAGCTCTCGGCAGGCTTTGGTAATTCCATTGGCTATAATGGCACAGTTCACGATCCCCCCAAATATGTTGACAAGTATTGCTTCAACCTGTTGGAAAGAAACAGAGTAGGAAATAGGTGAGGAGTTGTTTGCGTTTTGGCTTTGTTTTTTTAAAGAAACACAGGTTAAAGTTCCAAACCAGAGTACAAATTCCCCTTTGCCAGGCAGGCTCTCACTTACGGAAGTTACGAGCTTCAACTCTGTACTCAGAGGATTCTGTCTATCTTTTCTCTAGTGGCTAGCAGTGTTTAATTGCCCTGGTCTAAACCAGTGCGGTAATTAATGTCATAAACACATTATTATACAGAAAAGGGGAATTTCTACTGCAAAGTATAAATACAGAGAGATTAAACAATCTGTATTTTTAATTTTTTTTTAATGTATTGAATAATCATCAGAGGTTGGAGCTCAGAAAACGGAGTGTATGAATGTGCTGATGCACATGCAATGAAATATTCACATGGACATTCCCAAAACAATCTGGATACGCACTTTATCATAAGCAGTACAGAAAAAAAAAGGTAATATACTTGCCCTGACTTGATAAAGAGGAGTAAAAATCCTTTCTAATTAACAAGGAGAGGCATGTAATGAAGAGCATTCATTACAACAGATTAACTGATAACCTCAAAAAACGGCTATTCATCAGTTTCTGGAAACTGAAATTCCTGCAGCCAGCTCTCAACTGAATTACCCTTCACAACATCCAGGACATTAACACATACAGGATATTAATATGGTTTCTTTCCACTTGGAACGGTAGTAAATGCTGAGCCCAAGCTCATATACCAGGCTTCCCACCGCGGCTTATTAAGTCGAGGGGGACACCACACAGATGCAGCTATGCTGTTTCTCGTTCCGCAGTGGGACTAATCCACAACATTCGGGGTTCTCAACAATAAGCTTCACTGGGTGTCACAAACAAGCTTTGCCAGAATCATGTTGACTCAAAAGATGACAAGATATAGAAGGGATTAGGTTTGAAGGGATGAAATATCACTGGATTTCACTTGTGCATGATGTCAACTGCAATTACGCTTAACTCACTGCACACCAACAGATTCGCCGTGCCCACCTCCAGGTAGCCAGGCGCACACCAGCACCAAGCAAATTCCCTGCAGTCACACACGTTTCTAGCTCTGCACAATCAGGTTTAATGTTCCTCTGCAGACAAAACGTGACAATTAACTCCTGCGATGTGCAGTCACACACAGATTGACAGCTCACCACTGTTCCTGAGACACAATGCAGCAAGAAAAAGAAAAAAAATCTCAACAAATACCTTGTTTCCCACATGAAATCAGCTCAACAATATCCTTCAGCAGTACCCAGCCTGCAAAACATCCCTTACTGTAAACATATGCTGGGTTTACACGGCACTATAGAACTCCAATGCCAGCAGAACCGCTGTAAAACGAAGTCGGCAATGGGACCACCTCACTGACATCTCTCGTCACCTGCCGCTGCTCCCAGCTCCAGGACTTCCCATGATGCCGCCCAAAAGTGGCCAAAACAGTTCCCACCCAACCCTATAGGGCATGGCCCCATTGTCTCCTCTCAAGCTCATTATACACCAACTCTTTCCACCACATTTCCAGGGCTGCTGTGCTGGGAAGCTGCCTGCACCCACTACTTGTCTCCTCTTAATATCTGCAGTGGAATCCACCAATTCAGATTTTCTCGTTCTTTTGGGCACCCCAATACTATAAACAGAATTTTTGTGTGCATTTTCAAAGCACAAAACATCTCTGCTGATATGCAAATAGGGCAAAAATTAATAATAACCTCCCTTAAAAATCCCAATATCCAAATTGCTCCTACTGAAATTAGGTGTCATTCTTTTGGGCATCCCAATACCATAAACAGAATTTTTGCGTGCATTTTCAAAGCACAAACCATCTCCGCTGATATGTAAATAGGGCAAAATTAATAATAACCTCACTTAAAAATCCCAATTGCTCCTACTGAAATTAGGTGTCATGATTCAGCACGACACCAACTGATCCAGTTCACACAGCCTGCACATGGCTCATGATAGGGCTTCCTCACCACAGGCAGAGCATACCTGTACACCAGAGGGAAATTAATAATCCAGTCAAATCAAAGCATCCAATTGAATTGATTTTATAAGTCTTTCTTATACTTTAGACATGGACCAAGACTTTAATGTCACGCTAGATGAATGCATTTACCAGATGAGGGTTTTCTGGATATTAAGCTGGTGCTATTTTGTAAGTCTTTCTTACACTTTAGACGTGCACCAAGACTTTAATGTCATGCTAGATGAATGCATTTACCAGACAAGGGTTTTCTGGATATTAAGCTGGTGATGCCATTGCAATTACTTATTTCACCTTTGCTCTGTTACAAAATCCTTAACCCTGTAGAACCTACCAACAGTAAAACCTAAGGAGGCTCCTTCTCTGTCTTGTCTTGCTCCTATTGCTTGTGCACATGCAAAGAGTCTTGGTGTTAGGAGGTAAGATCACATAAAGGTAAAATAGAGCCTTTCATACTCCTGTCACGTTAACCCTTACGGTGAGGAGGTATCTATGAAAAGCACTTTGATGTTAACATGCAGTAGTGATGTATTCTGCCAGCAGGACAAGCCACAGACACTGTTCCAGCCTTTCTAATACATGCTCCTAATTCAGGGACATTGCAGCAGGCTTGTGACAGATCAACTTAACCAAGAGTGTTTACATTATTAGAGATAAGGAGGAGGACTTTATGCCCAGTACGGATATTTTAATTCCTAATGCAGACATTCTCATTTAAGGATCTGCTTTTCAGCTTTCAAGCTGAATTCTAATCAGGTCTTCTAATCCACTGGCAGTAAAAAGAAAAAAATGTTGAAGGAAATTAAATTCAGCTTGGATAATTGATGTTTGTATGCTTGGCTTTAATAAAAATACACTGTTAAATTAGAGAGGAGGCTAAAAGGATTCAATCAATAAGAAACTGAATCAGGTAAAGAATTCAATCTTGGGTTTTATTGTAATCTTCCAAATAAGCCAAAAAGATCAGCCCAAATGATGCTGAGATTCACTTTAACTCTGCTGAAATTTGTGAACATTGTTTATACACGCTTCTGTAGCCTGACTAGATCTTGCATTTCCATCTGAAAGAACTTTAACATTCAGACCCAGTAGAGAGATGAAAAGGTTTTCAGTATTTCAAGTGCACAGGGAACACACAATCTCAGTATTACTTAAGTCTGCAAGAAAAATAAACCTCTCATTGTACACAGAAACCACTACATATTAACACGCTCGGTATCTAATGCATATGGAGCATCAGACACGTTAAGAAGAGGGTGAGCTGTCTACATACAAGACAGGTTACTTGATAGCAGTATTATTATAATCACCATTTTCCCCAACCTTATAAATTACTTTGCATTTCAGCATTATTAAAGAAACTGAAGATAGCAGTGTATCCACAGGTTACGCTCCTTCCATCCGCCAAAACAATTGGCAGATGTGGAATCACCATCGAATGTACCTGTGACTGATTATGGACTCCTCTGGAGAAAGAGGGGGAACCCACAAGAGCACGAAGGTGTCACCATCAATGGTGGTGACAGTCCGCAGCCTGCCAGGGCTAAGCACCAGGGCTGGGAAGCAAAGGGATATACTACACAAACATACATGCACACAGTTGGCCTCCTGTCTCTTTATATATGAAATTAGATACATTTATGTATAGCTATATCTATATACAACCTATGTTGCTTTATTACTAAAGAGTTTTAACGTACAGTGATTTTTTTGTTAAAGTGAGCCTTGACAAAATCTGCAATCCTCCTCCCAGTGTTTGGCACCAAAGAAACCCACCTCAAATAAGTGTCATTTTATGCTAACGGAAGTAGTGATGCTAGGAGATGACTGAATTGCATCCTATCACCGACAGAATCAACACACCCAATGGGTATGCTACATAGAGCAGAAGCAGCTTTAGCATACCTGCCTGCACTCTAAAAACCACGTAGAACCTGTGTATATTTACTGCGTTTTCTTCTTCTTTCACTATCTAAAATGTTTTCAGCAGTAACAAAACGCATGCTGACACCTGACCATCACACACTTGAGGGTTGATAGAGGCAGCCCCCATAAAGCATTCCACCTTTCCTACAGCCCCTTAAAAACCCAAACTCAGGACGTCTCGCTGTCTGCAGCCGCTGCATTTCAGTCTGCCGAATATCCTTCTGAGTCCACACTAACACCATGAAATCTGTACACAAAAAGGAAGAGGACAAAGACTTGACACAAGTTGTTTTTTCTCTTTCATTTTGCACGTTTGTTATTACCACAGGCGTAGGATAACAAGGTGCCGCAGCACTGAACAGCGGCAGATCTTCACACAAGGTAAAGCTCCTCATCTCACTCAATCCAGAAATCCCAGCACAAATGCACATTAACCCAGGCTGAGGAGCCATCATCATTTGAAGATGATCTAAGTATGGGCAGCACCAGAGACGCTGTCTCACTTTCCCCCTCTCTTCTGCTTGTATCAGCATCCGAGCCATGCCAAAGCAGCTCCTGGATCCCACTGACCCTGCAGGCACACCAACACTGGCCCCAACACAGGGAAGAACCTCCATTATGCTGTTAGGACCCGGGATAAGGTGGGAATTGTGAAACTACTTCCTTAGCTATTGACTTTCAGGATCAGAATGAATATTAATGCACAAAACTGCAAGGCCAGAAACATAACTAGAGAACTGCCTAAGAAAAATCAACCCCCAAATCACCAAGACCATGATTCTACTGCACAGATCACGTCAGAATATGACAAAGCATACTGAACATAAGGCTTTTTTTTAGAATACATGTTTTAAAAAATGTGTTTTAACAAAATATTTCAGGACAGTTGACATAAAAGCAGCCCAATAATGTAATTATTCCAACATTCAGATCGCCTTAATGAAAGTTTCTGCTACTGTACCTTTTATGAGAAATATATAGGGTCTAATTTTGTGTCTGCAAACCCACATTCTTTTACCAAACAAAACCATTAAGTTGCCAGAAAATACACGAGAGAGACAAGCCAGAAGCTTACTGCCAGGTATTGGTATTGTTTCTTCTCTCCTTCCTCTGACATAATAAACAGAGGTGGAAGGATGATATCCCAAACAGCCCAAACATAGCAGAGAATGACAGCTCATGCTGCAGGACGCTGGGACACGAGCACTGAAGACGCAGATGTACTGAAAGTAAAGCGGCTGTAACCTACAGCTGGATCCAGACATCTGGTACTGCAAACACATACACTGAACACAACTCAGCCAGGACTAAAGAATCCCAGAAACAGATTTAATCAGCCACAGGGAAACAGGAACATTATCTCATTCAACTTTCTAGTGGCTACACGTTGCTTTTGATAAGAAAGAAACCTTCAGCATGACAAAGAGAAAGGGAGTCTCCTTGTTACCTGGCTTGGAGACGCAGACACCAAGGCAGAGCTGAGGACATTTTCCAAACCCTTTGGAGATGGATGAGTTTACCTGATTACAAATCAGGTGTTCCGGTGTCCCAGATCTATTCCCTGTGCCTTTTAAGAGGTAGGGAGCAACACTAAGGAAAAAACCCAAACCATCGGGTAAAAAGGGATGCACAGTTCTTCACTTTGAATTATTTAATTAATTTAATCCTTCCTATTACTCCAGTGCTCTTTATGATTTGTTCATTCAGTTTGTGAAATGTGTTTCAGTGTGAAAGAAGCAGATTATCTCCAACTCTCAATACAATGTAATAAAATACAGATGACATACACTTGGGTCGTCATTCGGTGTCTTTCTGCTCGAACTGATAAGTCAGAGACAAACATTTTAAAACGTCTCTACATTATTATAACTTGGACCACAGGTCAAATATGACTTTTTCTTATCCAGTTTTGAAATATCACTTTAATCCTTTAGCTTTTTGTATCAGACAACATTTAAGCTTGTTTGAAAATAAAGATTAAACCTACTGTATCAGAGCAGTATGAAAGCCTGAGAAACACAAAAGCAATTGCGTAAAAAAGCCACTAGAGGACAGTGTAATTCAATGTGGAAAAGGAATAGAAAAATCCCCTGGAGAGAAGAGCAGGGTTATTTTTTCTACTTAAAGCCAAACTATCTCATTTTACTTTATAAAAACGATGCAAAATACTGTTTTGCCTCTTTGGGATGGAATTTTCAAAGTCTGAAGGTGATAAATTTAAGGAGGTTGAATCAACAAAAAGCAAAGCAAGAAAGCTTGCACTCAGGTGAAGAACTATTGATACAATGCAATTTTGAATGGTTTTTACTATTTTAAAATAGGTCAAGGTTTAAAATTCACTGTTAATGCACCCTTAAGCCACAGCAGGGAAGGAACTCCGATAAACTCTCAAAAACAAATGAATATTTTCTGTTTGGTGGCTGACAGGTAGGAAAAACAGATGAAGGTTTTTTTCCAAAGCTATTTTTTGGTCTGTATGGAAGAGGTTCCTGAGGAATGAAAGACTCCAGTGAGAGCGAACGCCCTCTTTCTGCTACACCCAGTAGTTGTATGTCTCTTCCCTGGATGGCTGGTGAGATGGCAGTACCTGCCCTGGGTACCAGTCCAGCACCAGGAAAACACCCAGTTGTTGTATGTCAAGCCCTCTTCCCTGGATGGCTGGTGAGATGGCAGTACCTGCCCTGGGTACCAGTCCAGCACCAGGAAAGTGCTTTCAGCAATAAGACTCTGTTGGTGCCATGCTCAAGAGTCCCAAACACATTTCTGCAACATCAAAACTTCGTGGCTCCAGTTTCCGATGTGCTAAAACAGTCAATCTACAGTCTTTCAGGCTTTCCTGCTTGTACAAAATTCAGGATGTAGAACAGGATAGTTTTATTGGCCTCTGCTGCTTTGAAAATGATTCAGCAACATGACCTCAGGAACCTTAATTTCAGCGTTACTTTTCGGTGAGGCACGTCTTGCCTCGAGCCGCTTTGGGGAACGTTTCCCTGTCTGCAGGAGATGCACCGTGCACACGCTGAGCCCTGGCACAAACACATTCATCACAATAATGCCCTCATTTCCGTGCAGCCCTCCGGATGCGATCACACTCCTGATGTGTCTACGAAGATGCAAACCGTCACGTGCTTTCTATGCCCGTGCTACGTACAGCATGGCAAGACATCAGTCAGCTCCTCTCCAGAAACCACACACCCGATGTTAATACAGTCCAGAGGATGAGCTAATTAATCCTACGTCAGAATACAGGCAGAGCAGGCAAGCAAGTGCCTGCAACCGTGCAGACATGTTTTCACTGACAGGAAGCACAACAACCTCCTAATGTAATCCTTATTTATGATAATAAGGGACAGGAATAAGGAAACAGAGGGAAAGAAAAACGTTGAGACCACAAAGTACTATTCTGAAGTACATTTGTGAATCGGAACAACAGGTTTTAGATTGTTTTGGGGCCAAAATGTAGGGGGTATTTAATACAATTACATTTTAGGTGCCAATATGGGAGGATCCTTCTCTTAGATTATAGGTAGAGGGAATAAAAGTACACAAATTTGTTCTGACTAACCGTTAAATATCTGAGCTTCAAGGAGACCAAGCCTCTGGATGAGAAGGTCAGAATGCAGACTGAAATAAAATTAAGGGATGATGACTACCTACGTGACCACATATTGCAAGACCAAATACCAGACATGATCAGTTCTTGTGTGTCAGGTGAGTGCAGTGTTTCAGATTTTTTTTGACTTTTTCTTTGTGCACCCAGAACTAAGGATAGTTGCACATTTAGGTCAGATCTGGGGGATTTTATTCAAGCAAAAACAAGACGTGCCCATGCCACCCCTCTTGTAGGCATACGCAGTAAGCACTGGCCATTAAGTACTGAAGGAATTCATGTTCTGACTGTACCATGTTAGCATGATCAATTCTAGACACCCTCCAAATCCACTCCCCCAAGACAGTTTATACAGTTGCATGACTGCAAGTAGTTCTTCCACAACAGCCAAGTCTCTTAAAATTCATCCGATATTTGCTGAATTTTGCCTCTGCACTTCAGATAATTTTCTCAAAGGCACACAGTACAGTTCTCCCACATTCTTAGTGTCTAAAGTCCAAATTAGATTTTTGCTAAACAATAATCAGTTTTCTGAACAGTAACATAGCAATGTGATCAGCATTTAAGCAATGGGATACAACAGGTAGCACATGCTCCTGTTAGTTCAGCAACCCAGCTATGTACTGGGTGCATCTGCGTACAGTCCCATCATACTTGATGATGTGTTAAAAGGCAAAAGGCCAAACAATTTTAAAGGGTTTGAACTCAAAAACCGCAATATTCCTCAAGAGAGGGAGTACCTGGAGAACACTGATATATGATAGCAGTGGATCCGATGCAGTACACAATCCACAGCGCGGGTTGCTCTCAGATGAATTGTGCAAACAGCAAGTTACACTGGTCAATGCATTGCGGCGTGTTACAGACACTTGGCAAATTAGCAGAAATAATATTATTAAAATGATACAATCACAGATATCCACAAAAAGGGCTTGACTACATAGAACTCTTGATTTAATGACTAGTTCAAGTCCTCATGTTTATTTCAAAAGCCAGTTAAAAATGTATGTATTATAAATTTTGAAACCTCTTAAAGCGAGCTTTCTCTCTACCTGTTGGCCATGGATTTTGATGTAAGTCCAGCCAGAATGTAAACAGAGAGTTACTTCATAATTCAGAGGGAAAAACCAAAACCACACTTAAGATCTGAAATCTTGATATGAATAATGTTTGAGGACCACCAGTGAAACAGAGCACAACATATCAACATGTCACTTTATTTTAAACCGTATATTTTTGTATTTGTTTCTGGAGTCCCTCCCACATCTGACAACTACATAGCCTTCAAAAGGCACATGGGATCCTCTCAAAGCACCCTAACTGCAGTGGTCTGGGGAGAAAGGAAGATTTGCGTGAATACAGCCACTCCCCGACAGAAGGCACATCTGTGGCTGATGAGAATACCCACAGGTCTACCACGAATCAAAATCTCCTGCTTCTGCTCTCAAACATCCATCATCTGGAAACAGTAAAAACTAATTTGTCCTGCAAGATACTGAAACAATATTTGTTCATGGCAACATTACTACACCTTTCTCTAAAGTATTTGGCAATGGCTCCTCTCAAAGCAATGACAAATGCAGAACGAGTTTTGTCAGGTCTGTTCTATGTCTGGCAATTTTGAGACCTTCCAGTCTGTACAGTAAGAATTGTGCCCAGAAAAAACTCAAGTACAAAGTTAAAAGGTCTTTTTGTGAGCGTGCGTGATGCTTACACTTTTCTTACGTTATGAACAAAAAAAGCCCCAAAACAAAACCAGGAGTCAAACCAAGTAACATAGCCTTGAAAATGATCTGCAAATGAAGCATCAGAAACCATTTCCACACACAGGAAAATGAGGTCCTAAAGGAATGGCCATGCATACAACCAAAGAATCTGATGAATATTGCTAATTCCCAGGAAGACACAAAAAAAAAAAAATATAAGAGCAAGTCAATCATCATGACTTCGCATTTCTGCTCAGGAGAACAAGAAAAAAACCCTCCTCAATCTTTAAAATAGACTTTGATTTTCTCCCCATACTGAAAGCTGAGAACTCACTTGACATGAAGATTTCATCTTCTGTTTATAGAAGGCACAGGCATCTAGGAGCTGGAATTTTAAGAGGGACTCCACATGTTGAAAGATTGACACCGTAAGACTGCACAGCAGCACAGTCACCTGTGATTTCATTTTCCCATAGTTATGTGGTCAGTCCTCCATCTTGTTTTGGGTAAGGGACAGGCCCAACTCCTACTTTTCAAGCCTTGGTGGCAAGGGATTTATTTCCTGAATCCAACAGTCATCAAAACCTATCTTTAGTCCCTCTTCAGAAACAGCATTAGGAATATAAATACCATACTTCTCTAGAGTATCAAAATACTAAGTGATTGTAGCCATCCCAAGGGAGGAAAGAGATGAAGAACAGCTACTCTTGCGCTCTGGAGAGACTTGGGATCTTCCAGTTTTGTCACCTGAGAAATATCTCTGACATGTATTCCCCATGCAGATGAGAATGAAACGCTACAGAAGCTCCTATCTAGGTCACACTGCTTTTCTTACTGAGACAATAGAAACTTAAAAAGGAATTCTGTACTTCAAGAAGCTTAATTAAAGTATAAAAATGCATTGTCATGGGTACTGAACTGCATACACACATCTGAAATCTCCAAATAATTAAAACCTGTTCTTTTATAGTAACATTGTAGTCATCAAAAATAGGAATTACTGTGCTCATTAGGTTCTGAATTACTACCATATAAAAATCAGCTAACTATTAACACATAAATAAATCAAAATAGAAGTAGTAAAACAGAGGAAGGTACCAAGAGGAGTGACAAAGATGCTGAACAAACTTTGTATACAGAGTGGCTGAATAAACTAGGACTTTCTATCTTAGAAAAGGAAAGCAGAAGGAGACATAGCAAAGACTGCAAGCAGCAAGAAAAAAAGGGAACAGGGTGCAACCATGTTGTACCTGCCTCCAGGTAATTTATTTCTTAGTCCACAGTTCTTATAATGCCAGAGATGGTGAAAATACAAAAGGGTTCCTTTCACTGTTATTTTTAAACACAGCACACAGTTATGGTGTGAAACTCATTGCCACAGGATATTGTTTATGTCAAAAGCTACATGAGTTGAGAATATATAGTAACAAATACATAGAAGGAAAGACACCAAAGACTTGTAAATATGAGGATATTGAAGATCACTAGAAAGCAGGGGGAATATATCAGGGAAGCACCCTCACACAACAGTCCCCCCTTCTTGTTTCTTCCCTAGGAACCTGCTTTTGGCTACTACTGGAGATCTTACTCAAGGCAGCTACAGCCTCCCATTAAAAGAAAACGTACATCCTTGGTTTCTTCGTTACACCTATGCACCTCCCCATCTAATTTAAATCACATAGTAGTTAATGCTCGAGTCACACCTTCCTTTACCAGCTTCAGCGATGGCGATGCTGTCTAATCTCCGCTGTTACCACTTTATCCACAGAGCATTCAGGTATG